>NW_008621327.1:0-21700 GCF_000691845.1 Merops nubicus | reverse complement strand
TCAGCAGGAGTAGCAGCAAGAACTTAGCTACAGCAGTACTTCTAGCACAGTTGTCACTGCATTCAGGCAACAGATACAGGTTCAAAGCATTTGAAAGAGACCTTGAAAACTCCACTTGTGGGGTAAGTTTACTAACAGCAACGTTATAAGAATGGACATTTCCACTAACAATATTTCTTTTGCATTAAGAAAAGGCTGTGGCAACAGCAACAGAAGATTAATTCTGTGGTGCCAGTATGTGAGCAATGTTTTTATGAATACAACTCCAAGAACTGAGCAATATCTGATCTGCAAAGAGCTGTACACACAAGGAACACCCAGATCTAATTTTCATCATGCTGATGACTTTTCACTCCATTTTTGCTTTTAGTTTGTGATAAAGAGTGCCCTTTTTAGTTTGTTAGTGGGGTTTTGGTTTTTTTTTTGTTTTCTTTTGGGGTTTGGGGAGTGTGTGTGTTTGTGATTTTTACCTCTTCTGGAGGAAGACATTGGATTTTTGGCGTTACACCATAGAATCTTGTAAAAGCTTCCTTTATGGCAGTCATCTGAAAAATTAAAAAGGTTGTATAAATTATTAAGTCACTAGCAAATCTTCCAACAACTCCCACACTTGTTAAGTTCACAAAAATCTTTCACATAAAGCACAACCTTAAAGAATTACATATTTTAAAAAAATATCACATCCTCTGGAAATTACTTGACTCCTGCTGGAAAAAAGTACAGGCACATGATTTGGTTTTATAAAAAGATTGCCTCTTACCTGGTAGTATGAACTACTTGGCTTTATCCCAGCTTTCAGGAGACAACTGAAACAAAGATAAAACATTTTTCCATGGTTCCTCTATGCAAATGTAACTTCATAATCATCAGGTAAGCAGAAAACCTTAGTGAGAACTTGGGCCACATTACAACAACAGGGAGCAAGGGAAACTTCTCTTTCTGCCAGGCCCTTTTTTGAAAGGCCACTTTTCATCCAACTCAGCAGGGTCAGGAAGAAACCTCTCCCCCACGTTAACCTGAGGAGCTGGGAGAGTCGACTCTTTAGACACAGGCAGGGGGAAAGGACAATATTACTGTTCTTTGCTGGACCTTCAGAATGCTCCGTGGAGTTCCAGGCAGGGCACTCTCTTTAACTGCCTCGTTTCCCCTGCCTTCAGCCATAGCCCAGTGCTCCAGCCACTGGGAGGGGACTGAGACAGACTTGTGAGGCTGCTCCAGGCACCCTCATGCTCTACCATAGGGCAGGCATGCTGAGCTGGGGGGTGCACAGCACACACGAGAGGGGGACACCTGCATGGATCTGGGTCAACATCAATGTCAGGGCAGAAACATTTCCTTAATTAACGTGTTTTTGAAGGGGAAAGGTTGTTCACCTAAGGGAAACAAGGTAATTGTCAGGAACACCTAGCTTATATTACCTCTTCCTTTAGATTCAGTCGTGGGGGAAGTTCACACTTCCAAGTTAACAAGAGGACTCAGGAACCAACAGGTGCCAAGTATCTAAGTGCCAGCTTGTTCTGCGAGGAGTGGGAATGTTCAGCATCTCACAGAATTTAATCCATGAGTGCTGATAATGCCTAACCCTTCCAAGGTCATGCTCTGCCTGGTAGAGAGTTAACCCAGTTGAATAAAGGACTGTTTGTCATAGTCATTTGACACTGGCTGTAAGGAGTCAAATAAAATAGATGATGTTTTGTCATTCTTACAGAAGCCTGCATGGTGCCCTCTTTTTAACAATTCCTTTTTGGAAACAATCTTTTCATCACCAAAACTATTTTTTTTTCATTCAAGTATAAATGAAGTACAATGAGAACATCAGCAGTCTTTATTCTTTTCAGGAAATATTAATTTAAATATATTAATTTTTACAACAGAGAATATGCTCTGAACAATTAATTTCGACACGTTTCAATCTCTATTATTTTTTGATGTTAGACACGTTGATATACTCACATAATTGGTCACTGCCATCTGTAAAATGTTTTAGTCACACCATCACTGCTACTTAGGCAATTGATTTATCAGACATTCTTAATTTTAACATTGCATATGCCATGCTCTTAAGCACTGTGTCTAGAAAAAGCTGATGAAGCTTTACAAGACACCTACAAAAACAGGAGAAGAGGTGGGAGGAAGACACATGCCCTTTGTGCATATGCAGAGTGAATGAGACTTTTTTAAGAGATTGCTTGGACAAGACACTGACAGCATACAAAGAGGACTATTTTTTTAAGGTGTATTTCGTGGTACAAAGGATGTTATTTCCTCTCTCAGACACTGTTGTCTTGTACAGAGAGACAACATATGGTCAACAAATCTATGTCAAACATTCTCCCATCCATGCCAAGCACTGTTCAGGAAAGGACTCCGGCCTTCTGGCATTCACCTGCAGTCACAACGTGTACATGCAGTGCTTGGACAAGCCACAACAGCCCCATCAAGGTTCTGCAACTGGAATAGCCAGTGCCTTGGAACCATAGGAGGAAGCAGCCCCTAAGACAAAGCAAGAGTCACGTCATGGTTGTTTGAAGGACAGTAGAGGGCTGCCTGCACTGACTGAACACCCCACTTCAGGACATTCTCTCTTGCTGTGACCTTTCAGCCTTTTCCCAGGATATTCTGCACAAATTTGCCTGCAGCTTGTCCTTTCCAATGACCAGAGCACTGTCTTTTCTAAAAACAAGTGTTTAGGCCTCAGTATGACTGAAACTTGGGGGATTTTATCACTTGATTTAGAAGTTTACAGGTTCTTGGTAGCATGATATGGCCGATACAGCTTATCTAAATTTGCTGTCTTATGTTGTCTGAAACAATGTTGTGAAGAATGCATCTGGCTTACAAGACTCTCAAATGACTAGAGACATGCTCCTCAGATTAGACAACCTTTCTTCTGAACTCCAGTACTAAAATTAATTTATGCTAATACTCATCTCACTGCCACTGTCACATTTTTAGACTTTTTTAGGCTAAATTTGAAACTTTAAGAAACTGTTTGAAATAAGAGACAGACCACCAAGTTCATTTGTGTACCTGTTAAGGTCAATGTGCTTATAGAGTTCCAAGGCTTTACCAAAGTATTTCTTCTGAGAATTAAGGGTCTCAAGTGTAGCTGCACAAGTGCCATGTTTCTCCCACTCATGTTTCCTGTAAGAGAAAAACAAAACTTAAGTTTTAGTGTTATTTGCAGATGTATCTGCTGCACAAGCTAGTCAATATACTTAACAAATGAAGTATCTGAAAGGCTACATGAGTGAAGTATGACACTGCTCTCAAAAATGTGTGAAAAGGAAAACCAAGAAAGATCACTCCCACCATTTCAGTTGCAGCAACATCTCTATATAATTTTGGCAGAATCATTTATCAAGAGATTTTAGGCCTGTTAGGAGAGTACAGAAGCTCCCAAGAAATTCCTTATTACGGTTTGTAACATCTGACTAAGAAAAAAAAAATTTCAGACAATAAGTTGTATTAAAAAAATATAAATGAGTTTGCCTTGACATTGGCAGCTGCAAAATACAGACTTTTCAAATTAATGTAAGAGCTGTCAAAGATAAAGGAGAGGACAGTCTAACAGTTTGGATACTCTTATGGACCTGGGACATGCAGAATCAGTATTCTGTTTTCCTATAAATTATGTATGTGAATTTGTGCAAAAGGCATTTACTGTTTGGCTCTTCACTTGTTACCCCATCAAAGGGATAACGCTCTGCTTCCCCCACCCCACCTCCACCACCCGTCTTTTTACAATTCAACGTTGCAAGGTGAGGGGGAAAGACAGACACCAATGTGGAATAAACCGTTACTTCATTCCAAAGCTGACTAGCAGAACTCTGTATCAAGATGTTGTGGTTTGAGGCTTGGAATGGGGGCGTGACCTTCCAGCAACTGGGAGGACCCCAGGTGGGGGTGAACCATTGTATTCCCTCCCCTTCCCACACACACTCTGATAAGAGGCAGGGAGTGGTTTCTTATTTCACTCCTGCCTTGGAGCTCGGAGAGGAAAGTTCTCCTTTCACTCCGTGGGACCCTGGAACCATTTCTGAGGGTTTTGTATATTTTATTTTTTTTGTATTTTTCCCCTAATCTTTGTATATATTATTTTCCTTACCTCCCTTTTTCGTTTCCTGTTCCTTGTTGAACAATGTACTTCATTTTTTTTTTCCAAAGTGTCTCTCTCTCTCTCTCTCAGGGGGGGAGAGGCGAGTACATAGTTCTGTTCCGTGTGGGTCCTGCCCTGAACCCCTTTTTACACGGAACCAGGACACAAGAGTGTGACAAAAATTTATCAAGCCACAAGTGCTGTTCAGGTTTTCGTTTAGATTAAGTTAGCACAGATAGTTTGGGTGTTTGTGGTTTTAGCTCTCTTTGAATCAGCTTGGTTTTGGAATAATTAAATTAAGGTATTTGTGAACATGTATTATGCTATTACAATATAAATGTCTCTCAGCGTATTACAAAGAAGTGTTTGGAGGTCAAAATGGTAAGAATTTGCCTAGAAAACAAATATTTCTAAACTTTGTATAAGTCTCAGTGGATTCTTCTATGTTAAATGTACTTTCAAAGCATTAAAATACTAGACTAACCATTATTTTGGGTGGAACAGTGAAACTGCACAAGCTGCTAAGACAAGACTGGTGTCTCAACTTTTAATTTGAGCTGTGGCAGTACTTCCATAAAGCTGCTTTCAGGTCTTGCTTCTATTCCCCCATCAAGTCTTCTAATACCATGGAACAGAATGCAAAAGAAAGCAATTCTTGCAGTCTTATGGCAGACAAACTTAAAATGGACAAAAAAATGGGGCAAGGTTCAAAATATATTTCTTTCAATTCTGAAGTCTATTAGAAGACTAAACAGTATAATCTTTAGTAAGATCACCTGGGGATTTAGGGGTGGAGGAGGGTGGTTTGGTTTTTTTTTTTTTCCATTTTTCTTTTCAAATTTTCACAACACACTTAAGCCACTTGTATTCAGTAGGTATCTATTCAGCAGACACACACAAAAAAGTAATCTAATCATGAATTCCTGCCACTGCCACAGCATTCTCTGATCTTATGATACCTTGAGAACCTCATGGAACACCAGAGAAGCCCAAGGACAACTATTATTCACTGGAAAGCCTGACTTTGAATTGTCCATTCATATTAAAGACTTCAGATTTTTCTTGATGAATGAAAATACTTTAAAAGAAGTTATGTATCTTGAGAAATTTGTACACCGCTTCTGAAGAGAGAATGAATAAAGCAATGGTGGCACCAAGAAATTTGAGGCAGGGGAGAAGACGTGCTATTGGAAGATATCTGGCGTATGTTCCCAAACTGAACCTTGTAGAGAGTTCTCATCATGGCTGTAACACTCAACTCAACTGCATGTCAAGTGAATTGTTTTTGCCTGAAGAAGGGCACTGTATATGGGCCAAAGAGCAGATTTCCTGACAAGAGATTTGAAATTATTGATGAGGAAAGAGATCACAGTTTTGAAGAAAATGGAAGCTCTTTTAGCAATAAATTCAGCAAGAGATAGTGAGTAGTTAGCATGGACCAGAGACAGACAACAGTCAAATCCAAAGGGCTATTGGAACAGCAGTAAGCTGGAGGCAAGGTTTTACATGTAGGATGACAGGGTTTTTTTTGTCAGAGAATATATGCATGTGTGTAAAAGTAATGGTAAAGCGTTCTGCCTGTGTTTTGAAGGCTTTCAGTAGTACTTGTGTTTAAGTGTCCTGTTGTTTCCAGAAAGAAGGCAGAAGCAGAGAACGAAAGATATGAAGGTGCTCAGGAGGGCTATTATTGCCAACATGGAATTGCTATTGGAGTGGTTTGGTCTGGTACACAGACCATGTGGCCCAAGCAACAGGGCTGTGAGGATCCCAAGTGAAAATACACACAGCTACCCACAGAGAGTGCTCACGCATCATCAGCTGCAAGCCAAGAATACACCAGGACCAAGTTTTCAACCAGTCCTCCGAGCTTCCCCAATGGAGAGCAACTTTATAGTCACTACAAAACCATCACTGAAACTTTACAATTACATTCTTGACAATGCTACTTTACTTTGCAGCAGAGCCATGTGAAAAACAAAATTAAAATAATGCAGATACAGCTAATTCTGACCATTCAGCACAGGCATATGGAATTTCACCTTCATGGCGTCCATTGAAATGCAAACTGAAGCAGTCAGGAAATGAAGGAGCTGCATGTACCAAGGACTAACATAAAATAATTTGTTTAGAAATCAAAATAATTAGTACTTCAATGTTCTTCACTGAGACACATTATCTTTCACCTCAACCCCAAGAAGCCAAGGTAAATCTACTTGAGCTGCAGCGTGCAGCTGGCTGGCATGAGGATATAAAGTGAAGTTGCCTGTGCTCCTGAAGGCCATCCATCTCCCCGTACCTCTCGTACCCAGGAGCTAGGCAGTAGCACAAAGCACATATGCTAGCTGTCAAGAGCTCTGCTGAACATTTTTTTCCTCCTGGTAGGACACGAGTACTTTGGCAGGCAGACAGGAGTGGGCCTTACAGCACCACATTGGATTCCACTTGTCCGTCTCCACCATTTTCTCTACGGTGCTGCTCAGAACAAATGTGACACTTGCATACCCCCAAGCACAGTCCTACAAATAAATACAAATGAAGTCTCAGAGGGCTGAGGAAGTGGAAAGGAATGAAAGTGGTACAACTCAGCTGTGTGGAAAGGAAGCTGAACCTCTAAGAGATTTTGCCTCCTGTTACATACAAGGACAGAGTTCCCCCAAGCACAAGTCACACAGATGTGAGAAACAAAGTTAGGAGTGTATCAGCTGAGTCCAAAGATTCCAGAAACCACTCAGCTCAGAGACTGGCTTATTATCAGGGTAGGAACAAAGAAGGTCTGTAAAGCACAGCTGCCAAGTGCTGCCGGCAAAATGTAGATTAGGGACACCAGACCTATAGGCTAAAGACCGATTCCTTCTTCTGTAACACATGTATAAAGAGATCCAAGATGGAATTCTCTTGGTCTAGAAATGTTTATTTGGCCCAAAAATTATTAACTCCTGTAAAAGGGATGGTTTCAGTTAATAGATTTTGAGATACAAAGCACACAACTCTTTGTCCTGTACTAAGACATTCCATCCTTTCCAGTTCAAACTCTTGGGTGGCAATTGTCAGAGTTTGTAAATTAACAAGGTGAACAGAGTTGTGCAATTATCTTTACAGAAGCACACACAGCCATCGTAAAATCACCAGGAAGATTCCTTACCTCCCCTTTTAAGCCAGAACTACAGTTAAGAGGTAAAGCCAGGAAGATAGATACCACACAATTGCAGCAGTCTTGGAAAAACCCTGATGTTATATGCTAAGATAGTCAATATCCATTTTGCCTTTCACCACTTATGGTCTTTACCCAGTTGAGATGCCTTTACTCTGCAACAGTGGAAACTGCAAATAGTGTTACTTTCAGAGTCTTATTTTTGCTGTATTGGGATTTTTACACTATGGACTTTTTCTTTTCCATTTTGAAGTACCATATTTTAACTGAAGGTATATGTACAACAGGACCTTACTGGCTTTCAGTTGGCTTAAAAGCTTGCATTTACAAAAGCTGCAGTTAGAGCTGCAAATTACAGTGCACTTGTCCCCTTACTGAAAGGGAGCAAATTACTCAATCAAAATACTAGTTACAGTATTAGAACCTGATCTTTGTATTGTTTTTATGATATTTCTAATTATATTTCCAGATATTGAAATAAGTGCTATTTGTTAGCCTTAAACTGAAAGGGAAAAGGTTTTGGTTGTACCTGTTGCCTCGAAGATTCCTCTGTTAGTAAACAAGGACTGGGATGCATCCATTTATATGAACAGGTCAGGGCATAAAAGATGCTAGATTTACAACACATTTTTTCTGATTCTAATTCCAGGAACAGTTTAAGGTGGCATAAACTTGTGCTACTACAGAAAGAAGCAGACATGTTCTCCCCAGCACAGTGCCAGAAGAGAGGAGTGGAGGGAGGAAAAATTGAGACCACCACTTTCAACAGTTACAAGTTTAGGTTTATGTAAGTCACTTGTGGAACCAGTTTAAGACCCTGAGAAGAAGTGTTAAAAGCAAGGGCCCGGCTAAAAGAGATGCACATTCCCCTCAAAACTTTTCCTTAGTGACACAGGGAGGAAAAAGTCATCCAATCCAAAGGAAAACTTAAGGGTGCTTTATAGCTGAGATGGCTTTAAATGTTGCCTCTAGCTATGTGCTTTGCTTCTTATCTGATGTTACAGCTTTTACTGTAGACCTGGTAGAATAAATTGCATATCCAGACCTCAGCTGATGCAGCTTATGGCTCAGCAAATTAACTTGAATGGCCACTGATTTTAGTTTAAAATAATGCACTTGAACTGAAGCTTGTGCAAACTCTCAAACATCACCTAAATTGTTCTTTGGTCTAAATGTCTGATTATTCAGAAGCAAAGAGAAACATGGAGAAGCAGCAAAACAGTACTACTGTCAGGGGAGATCAAAATAATCTTCTCCATTCCCATAAGCCAAGTTGGTTGATCTCTAAATAAATTCCCAGATCTGATTTTAGGCTGCTAGGAAAGTAAAAAAGAGAACCTTCTCTTCTGTAGAGAAGTGGCTAGGATGACCCAAAACATCTTATTTTTTTCATTTCCTCCTCTGTGAGAAAGCCCAAAAGGAAAGGCCTGTCAAGGCCAGCAACACAGTGAAGCTAGCTGGGAAAAGCCTGGAAGCTGCTCTTACAGCTAGCTGTGACATCCCAGGAGTGCTGCTGCTACTGAGATTTAATGTGTCAACTACAGCTGCTTCTCCTCCCTGGGGCAAAGGGAGGAAACACATTTTATCTCCCTCTCTCTTTCACTGTTTCATTTCTCCAAAACCTCTGCCATAGCCTTCTCTTCAACAACTGCAGTTTGCAGGTGCTCTACCCAGAAAACAGATCTATTTTGTTGATGGTACTGACAAGACACTGCTTTCAGTGGCCTCCTGGACACTGCTTCTCACGCACATCTCACCTGAAGAATTACTAAGTCAGATGTATTTTTTTACAAAATAATATCCAAAATACTTTAGGGATTAATTTTTGTACTCACCAGAACTGCGTGCGATTCAGAGACGAATGAAGCACATCAGGCCAATAGTGTCTCATGTCTGACAGAAGATCCTAAAAACATCATGATTAATAAAGACACCTCCAGCATTGAAAGGCTATTTCTTACACAATCTACATACATTGATATATTTCCTAGAACTGAAACCTCACCTTTCAACATCCCCAACTGGAACAGTTACTCACAGAAAAAGAAATTGCCTTTTCCCCTAATATTCTGAAAATGCTGTGGTTGGAAGTAACAGGGAGGTACAACCCCCTAAATATCTGACTGTACCAATAGCATCACACTGTCCCAAAGTAAGATATTCCTCCAGCTGTCCCTGCAGAAGTTGTTCAATTCTGTAGCTTTTCACTATTTGTCGGCTCAAGCCTCTTATCCCCATTTACCACACATTTGAATGAAATACATATTTCAAACAAACAAACAAAAGAATTAAAGAAGACTAATGCCCTGGGAGAAAACTCACACAAAAGTGTACTCTGAACTCTTATTTTCTGTGTTCTGGCTTTGAAATAGAAAATGGAGAAGATAACACAGAGTAACCTCTTTTTCACAGGTACTTTTTGCTACTGGATCCACCACTTAGATTTTCTAGATTTTTTTTTAAAGAGGACGTGGCTGAACAAGTCAAGCCACATGTGTAAAAATCAAGTAGCAACAGCTGCTAACAGTCACAAGCACTGCAACTTCGGGTAGTACCAGAATCACCTAACAAATCTGTGGAGTCCTTTGAAGAACACACCTCTCAGCAACCCTTCAGAATGGTACATTGTAAGCTACAGATCTGCATATAAGATGTGCAAAAGTCATTGCACTCAGGTCTGCTTAGTGGGACTGTTTCAGTTTTACATAAATACCTTAATCTCAGTGACATTGAAATGCCATGTCCTGTTACAGTCTTCACCTTTGTCAGGCCTAGGGAAGCAAAACAGAAGTGAAAAAAGATCTCTCTTAACTCACTAATGGTGAGTAATAGCATTCAAAATGCAAGTAACCCATCATCATCTACAATGCTGCAGAAGTAAAAATTCAATACATTAATCACGTCCAAAACATTTCCCATGCAGAGGCTCTTTGTTAGGCCTCCCAGTCCCTCTCACTCTGTCTAAAAGTCATGTAGGAGAATTATGTGGGAGGATCTTGTATTTGATGTCATAATGACCCTGACCTCCTCAACCACTGCACCAAGTGATGATTCTGCAAATATCACCAGACACTCACTACAAACCTAGACATGAATCATAGAATCATAGAATCCTTTAGGTTGGAGGAGACCTCCAAGATCATCAAGTCCAACCATTGAGCCATTAGGGCTCTAAAGTCCTCTGCTAAACTCTGTTGACCTTTCCAGGATGTGTGGCTTAAACTCCTGTATCAGATTTTTCCTTGTACTTGTCTGGAAAGCCTTTGAATTGCACCAATTCCAGTCAGTGGATTCCTCTGAAGCAAATTAGTTTTTCCTGTACTTTTGCAATATTTGTGCAGAGTTAACAAATTTAAAGCCACAAGTAGTCACAAGCCACTAACAAATTCTGCATACTCACAGAGAGGGGAAAAAAATAAAAGAGGAAACTGTACTTCCCTTTCTGTTTGAGAATATCACTGATCTTATAAAATGTATAAATAAAGTTCTCATGTGGCAAGAGGATTTCAGAAGCTCAGTGAGTCATAAGACACAGAAGTGTATTTCAGTTTTATAGCAAACCACTGGGTTTTGGTCTCCAATAAAATGAAGGCTTTTGTTTCAAGGAATTAAAAAAACAAATACATTAAGCCCTCAAAAAAAAAAAAAAAAAAAAAAAAGAGGCAGTACTAAACATCCTGATACAAAACATTGTTCTGAAATAAAAATACTCCATGATCATACCACAGTCCATGGATTGTCCAGTACTCTGGAGGGTCTTCACAATCATTAGCACTCATCTGTGGAAAACCAAAACAGAGAATATTTCTTATATGTGCCCAGGTATAATGGTTTGGAGAAGAATAAAAGATCATTCACTGCTGGTTCAAGGCTCTAGTGACACATGAAAACTTTTGCCCAAATCACAAACTGGTGAACTCGTTACTTGAAGCTGTCATGAATTGAGTCACTTATCAACATCCAACTGGCATTAAAATTTTGAAGCAGATCCAGCGAATACAAGGGGGCATCCTAAACAGGCAGTGTAAAAAGAAGATAAAAGGACAGGTTCTGAGGTAACAGCAGCCTGTTCCATGCTAAATGAATGGAGCTAAATCTGTATTTACCATATTCCAAGTGGCAGTTTTCTGTGTTGTAATCATCATCAGATTTTTTCAAGTAGTGCACAGCCATTAAAATAAAATCCATTGAACTAAACTATAATATTAAACAAGTACACAAACATCTTTAAGCATCCAGGAGTAGTTTTACCATTGTATTAAAAGGGAAAAATACAAAGAAGAAATGAAATAGGTTGCTTATGCCAAGTAAAATAGTTAGAATAAGCTTTTAAAATATTGTGGCTTGAGGAACAGGGGAATGGAGAGAAGAGGAAAGACTATATACATTCCTATGAAAAGAAGCCCCCAGCCAAAACTTCTGATAATGCAGGAAAAATAGCCTACACATTAATTATTGTTTAGAGCAGAGTACCTATTCCTGAACATAACAAGACAAAACAATCAGTGCTCGCACATCACAGAATACCATTAGTGTATTTTCCTTGATTATTTTGCTTAGTAATTTTGTCTCTTTTTAGTAAACACTTTTTGCCTTTAAATAACAACCTCCTCAGACTTTCTTTCCCCATAATATCATTGCTTTTTGGCTCTGCATCTTGTCTTAATGATGCCATAATGCCTCTTAAGCGACGCCAGAGCAAGAGCAGAGTGTAGTCCAGAGCAGAGACAGACCTGTACTCTCACTAATTGCCTTCCACAGGCCAGTAGCAGCAAAACCACAAGCTCTGCAACACTTTTTTGTTCTGTGCTCATTTCCTTCCTCTCCTCTCTTGCCACCAATAACAAAAGCAATGAACCACAGCAGCAGCTTTTATCCTGAGACTAATATTTTCAACAAATACCCGCTGCAAACCAATATTGCTCCTGTCATGAGACAAGCTTTGTGGAGTAAAGAAAGAGTACAGCAATCTAGCCCAAAATACAGCAAATTAATAGCCAGCAGCTAATGCACCATGCCCTGAAAAACAACCTGACAGCTAACCAGCTTGTTCAACCAAGAGTGGCAACAGGAACAGTGCAATCGTGCTCCTTATCCAACCTTTTACCACAGTTCTTGGACATGCCAAAGGAAAGCCCAGAGTATTTAAAATTTGGATTTAGTTCTCCCCTATCACAGCCCTGACCTTATTAGCAGTTTATTCTACACATTTCATCAGGCTCTTGGTGTTACACTGTGTGCTGACAGAACTGTGAGGTCAACGTGACCTACAAAGCATTAGTTCACACCTCACAAGCCTTGGGCAGCTTCAGTCATCCCCCTTTTTAATTCTGGCCATAGTATTTTTCCAACATTCATTTTAAATCCAAATCATACAGAGAGCAAACACTGGTCTGAGAAGCTGGGTATCCCTGCTGCTTCTGAAAAAAACATTTCTTGACAGCCTTCCTTTTTATCATATACTGATTGCTGAAGGATTAATTCAGCCTCAGGCACCTGTTGACTTGAAATAGAGTTATAAATGTATATTTTCAAGTAGGCATTGGATCCCAGAAAGCCTTCTATATCTAGAAGATATATAAAAGAACATTGTTTTCTTCTGTTTTAAAGTAACCTGATAACCAAACCAATCCATATTAAGCACACAACCTGTAACACTGAGAAGAGTGACAAGTGAACCTTTAGAGCACTCACCATGCTACAAGGGAATGATGCAGCAGAGGGATTACCCCATTTGTAACAGTAAGACACAGGACAAACAGCAGCTGCCAGAAGTGTGGGAGCTCCTTTCACCTCTGACATGGCAAAAAGTGACACACCAAACTGCCACAGGAGTGTTAACTGCAGAGACACCCAAGTTACAATGCCCTTTTGTACACAGGAGAGGGTAGTGCTACTGGATCACATACAGACACTGTAAGTTTAAACAGAAAGTCAGCTTCTGGGAAGTGAAATATTTAATCCTGCCACCCTGTTTAATTAGGTCATCTGGTTAAGGTCAGTTTTAAGTGTTATTTTGTAATGAAACATCACAACTGCTATGAAAAATCCTTTCTGTTGAAACTACAGAGAGTTCACCTCTTCAATTTCTCCCCCCCAAACAATGTGTAATTATTGCCCTTCCTCCTTCCCGGTCCCCTGGGCTAAAACCAATCAATGAATGAACCAAATTTATAAGGTTGATGAAAACACCAGGAGGGAAATAAAACAAATTTACATCTTGTTGAACACCTCTCTAGCATGAGTTGATAAACTAAAGCCTTTCATGTTTTTCTCCCTGCAGAAGACAGACTCACAAAACCATCTAACCCAGGCCTTATTTACACAGAATTTGGAGGCACAGATTATGAGTTATCTTATGAGTTACATAGGCATTTAGGAGAAAGCTTCCTTTTGTTTCAAAATGGTGTATGTCAAGAGCTAGACTCACTTTGACACACTTAGCTTAATATACAAAGAAATATAATAATATCCTAATATCCCTTTATCTAATAAATGTTTTGAACTAATGCTGGATTACAATAGTGTACTGCCTTCACCTTAGTCACCTTAAATACTTCTATATTGTGTGACTACTTCTACCAATAAAAAAAAAAAGAAAAAAATAGCATTTCTGTTCTTCCTTTAAACCAAAACCTGAGATTAGAGAAATCTTTCATTTCACATAAAAAAAAAACCAAAAACAAACCATTAATTTCATCTGCTACTTAACATTACATTCAAATGCGAATTTTGGCTGTTCTGTTCACCAGCCTATTCTGTTGTCCTTTCTTTGATTCTTTCAGTTGATAGGCAGAGATGTGCAGTAAAAGGCAGCTGACAGCAGAGTCTAGTACCTGTTTATCTTCCTTCCCATTCTCAAGAGAGGAGAAAATGAACAGCCTAAAAACTCGTACTGGATTTCCCTGATTCCACAAGTAAACACCCACAGAAGATTTTATCTTGTTGCAATCTCCAAGATGAAAAAGCTGCGATAATATTTCTCATTTTAAATTCTTGAATTAAAGACCTTCACAACTCCATAAAAAAGGAGTGGTAAAGTCCTTCTTCTTGCCCTTGAGTGGCTCCTATTTCCACCTAAGAAGATTCACATTAATTTGTGACTAGAAAGTTTAAATGTGACATGAATTAGCCACATGAAGGTCAATAAATTGCACCACATGCACAATTTATTAAAGGCACGTTAAATTCATAATCACTTGACATCCACAAATTTAGTTTGGCTCTCTGTGTAGAAGACAATCACTTTAGGTGAACTCTAAGGTACTGGACTTTCTATTCACATGATGAGGAAGAAAATCACTATCCCTCCTTTGTCCTTTCACTGCAGCAGTCAGTGTTAAGCCCTGGGGCTACTATTGCTTCCATGATATTTACTATTTTATTTTAATAGGTTACTGTAGAAGATAAGATTACAAAACACTTACTTTCCAGTTTAATTGTGCCGACCACACTCAGTCATAAAAAGCATCAGCTGAACACATACTGTTTGGAGCACAGGAAGAGCTGGGAGATGTATGTTCTCAAATTTCTGGCATGCTGAACTGTGCCCACTATATTTTAAAACAATTTTTCAAGCTTCAAAAGCTTGCAAAACTTTTTGAACACAGATATGCAAAACAGGTAGGAATTACAGTCTGTAATCAGGTTCCTTTATATAGGAAGCATAAAGTAGTAAGTACTGGCACAAAGCAGTGTCTCAAAGGTTTTTTTACAGAAATAATGAGTTTTGCAGTTTCATTCCCCCAGCTATTTTTCCTTTCAACGTTATGTCAACAGTTTTAAAGGGAAGAATAACATTCAAAATATTTCCTCCCTGAAATAACATAGTCATATATAAATACACTATACCTGTGGAAGAATCTACATACTTTAAAAAGCCCACAGCTGAATTTGGGAACTCATGTTAGTGTTAGCAAAAAGAAAACTGTTACAGAAGTACAGCTGAGATTTTGTTTCTTCATATGACTCAGTGATGTGCAACTGGTCAAAAAACTTAATATGATTTTACTTTCACTTTTTCTTCACTTCTTTGGAATGCTTCTGTACTAGTAGCCAGTACGAAAGTACAGTGGGAAAACTGGTTGGTAGGGTTTGGGATGGGGAGGAAGTTGTTTGGTTTTATTTATTTTTTAAATTGGTTGTGCCTCATTCATGTAAGCAAGGGTTTGTACAGCTACTGACTCTGAATGCTCACTCATGCCAGGCACTACAAACTCTTGAACACCAGCATCCCTGCTTGAAGTCAGTAACTGATGTTTTTGTCAATATAAAATCAGAAACAAATGGCATCAAATCTGCCTGTATTCCCCCTCAACAACAGACAAAAATGGCACACCCCTTACCTGTGCTTTTGATAGATGTAAATTGGAAGGTTGGATTCAAAACAAAACACAGAAATCTCACCTTACATACAGTCACTGGCCAATGATGAGCAAGATACAGCTTTTTCCAGGTGTGAGGGTTGTTGTCACTGCAGAAAGACAGACAAATCTATTTTTCATTGAGCATTTTAAAATGAGCAACACTTTCAGCCAGCAGAATGATGCTTATTAGTATAACATTGATTTTTAGAGCTGGTTGTTGTTTATAGCTTCTATCCTCCAAACACAGCAGGACTAAACTAACAAATCATATAGAAACAACATATTTAGAAACTTACCAACACCTGCCCATTGCTAAACAAATTCCTGACATCCTATCTCCGTATGCTTTCCATTTCTTAAGTATGGAAGAAACATGTTGTTCTATTTTATATTTAGAAGACTGTTTACTGGCAAGTTTCCACACTTGTTTGTTTATAAAGCTATCTTTCTTTAGGATGTTAAGATTGTTCTAATTGTTCTTGATGGCTACATTAGCTGAAAAGAAAGTATACAACATTCTTGGAACTATAACTACTCTTCTAAAAAAGACAGACTACAACCAACCACAAGCAATGTAATTGACACTGCAGGAAATGCAACTTGATTTGCAAGGGTCTCCAATCTCAGACTGAACAAACAAAAAAATCATAATAAAAAGTAAAGTACAAATCACAAATCTCAAAAATGCTGACTTTATCATTCTATAGACATTTAATTCTAACACTACATTTTTTAAATGCTTACTGTAAATTAAGTAATTTTTAAACATTTAATAGAAAATCCAACTGTGACACAGTCTCAAGATTACCTAAGCAAGAACTAAAGGAATATCCCATATTTTCCAAAAGCACTTGTGTTTCACAGCCTCTTAGAACAGAGATCTGTAACTCAAGAGGGATCAGTACTATCTTATTCCTATACAGAGGAGATAAAAAAAAAGGCTTTCAAGTTTTGTTCAAAAAGTGTTGGAAGCTGCTGTCATGGCTTTCCAACTTCTACAGAGGCATTTTCCAACAGTTTGGAGCAGACGTATTCTGCATAAACTATAAGTAGATAAAACCCCTATTGCTTCAGACAGAACACCAGATACATCTAGCTCTTAGGCAACCACACAAAGGATTAAATAGAACAGCAAGGAAAAAATCAGCAAAACCAGAACTGTAAATTGTTCAAACTGACAGCACTGTGTGCAGCACTGTCAAAATAAATTCTTATTCTCTGGAAGCTAATAACCACATGTCCTACATTAGTGCTTGCCAGAGGTTATATACAAAAAAAAAAAAATATATATATATGAGGAAGCTGATTTTTCTCAACCCAGGGAAGTATGGATGTTCCCCTGTTACATCACTTGTCAATTTTTTCCTCTAGTTTTGCTGGTTTGCAATGGCCACATTTTCTCTCAAACATTCTTACATATCTGTGGTTTTCAAATAATTTAGCAGAATACTCTGGAACAAATCAATCACAGCCATAAAAGAGAACTATTAACACTTCTAACTGGTCTTTACTGCTACTGTGGAAACCTGAAGAGAATAATTCTCCAAAAGAATATTTAGAATAAAACAGTTCTCTTGCTTTAAAAAAAATCTTTGCTAGAAAAATACCATCTTTCGTCTCCATTTGAAATGGCAGCTGAACTTTGGCAATGACAATCATGTCAAAACAAGCTCTCCTAGAACACACTTTTTTGACTAAGGATAGGTTACAAAAATTTGATTATTAAATAGAGCAAGTTTTAGTGACTTCAGTTCATAACTGGAGTCCAAGGAAAGCTGTTTTTAATAGCTATCAAGCTTCAGGGGTATCTCCACCCAACTTTTATTTTTTTTTTGACCTGAGTTTCCCTGCCCTGTGCAGTTCAGTGCTGCACCTTGAGAGCTTCCTCTGCCACCAGGATGGCCAAACCATGGCCCAAGACCTGGGGATTTGAGAAACCTCAGCAGTGTCTAAGCTACTAAACAGCTGCAATGCAACATGATATGAAGTTCAGCACAGAAATGAGCACCCTTAACCATTCTCTTTCCAAAATATTGAAAGGAAGGAGAAAAGTTCATTTCCTAATATAATGTAATACGAATCTGAACTTTTATCATAGAAGGGTATGATCTGGGGCATGGATTTCCCCATGGCCCATTGGTATTCAAGATTAGATGTTGCCAAGTGCAACAACCACTGGAAGTCTGTGGGGAACTGATACAGTCCCAGCTAGAATGCTGTGCAAAAAGAAGTTTAAAACTATTGGAACTGAGAAAATAACAAGGGGAAAAAAATATGTATATATAAACCAAAGTATGCAGTATAACAACTGGTGGATTAAAAATCATGCTGTAAGGATGATTCCAGTATTTTGTTATAGTTTCCAAAATTATTTGGTTTTTGTCATTGCTACATCACAACTCTAAATGATTCATTTAAAGCACGATTGCAAAATTTTTAAGTGTTAATTTATGTTTCTCTTTTTTTTCATGCTGACATATTAATCAATGTAAAGCTTTTCTTAGGCACAACCCCACTCCTGCAGTTAATGTAGATGCCTCATTTTACCAGTCACCTCATGGAAGAATAACACCAAAATCAGCACATAAAAAATTAAGAAAATTTACACTCATTAGAGGTTAAACTATTCTGCACTGCACTTATCAGACATTTCTTTTTGAAGCATAACTTACCTTTGAATGAATTTATGTGAAGTACAGCAACAACATAATGCCATAGAAAACCAGCCCAGAATCCAATAGTGCAGATTTGCAGGCTTCATCTTGTTAATCAAATAGCTGTAAAAAGGTATTAAAAGAAGAAATCCATCACTTATCCAATGCACTAATTTGCAGGTGTTAAAATGCAGAAAAAACACAACTATCTTGGAAAGAGCAGGTAGTATCATCTCTAGACTAGATTCACAACCATGGGTAAAAATAAGGTCTCTTTCAAAGCTGTGCCTGATTCCTCAGCTTGTATGCTAATTTTCATTAACTAATGGCATCAAAGATGAGATCACAGTTTCATTTTTTTCTCCCCTTTACTTTCACACACTCCCAATAAAGCCATTTTCCAATAAATAGAGATATAGAAATCTTGTATGCACTCATACTTCATGTAATGTAAGACTATTTGTGGTAAGCTCAAATGCCCAAAGTGATTCATTAAAGAAACTTTGAACTTAACATTGAATATTCAGGTTGGATTGATCATAGGTGATAGTAAAACTTATTTGAAGCAAATATGATGTCCAAGGATGAAATTCTAAATGCCCGTTGACTACTACACTGATGTTAAAAAAGTTGCTACTAAACCCAGTTTCTCTTCCTGAGACAACCTCCACACAATCAGCCTGCTACCTCATGAACCTGAGAAATGGGGGGGGGAGGGGGAAATCATCAACTGAACTTTCACCAACAGGACAACTTTCACTTGACACAGGTCAGAAAACCCTCAGCTGCCTCCTGTGACTGCTATCCATTTCCCAGCTTTTCAAATGGTACCTCCTAGATGGCAGAAATAGATGTACCTGCATGTATTTACATACTATTATTAACACCTCACCAAACCTACTTTCCAACTTTCTCATTTTGAGGATCTGAAAAAAAGCACAAGACACTGCATGTAAGCTATGTGTCCTTTCTAAGATAGCTCACTACACAAGTCATATCCTTTTTTCCATGAAAATTTTAAAATTAATATTTTAACAGTCAAATAAAAGCCAGTTTTGATACCAGTGAAGACGTTGCTGATTCAGGCATTAAGGCTAACTTTAGGAAATTCAGTGTAACTCTGATACAAGGCTCATTATAAACAAGAGTCCACTTCTCCCCACCACTGTGGCACAGCTCTGGACCCGGCCTGCAGACCCCTCCCCAGAAGTCTGGGCTTCTGGAAACACCGGGGCAGAGCAGATGTATGTAGCATTCAGCCTCCCTGCTTGCAAAATGCCACAAGCTTTCAAAACTAATCAGGAGTTTGGCAACACAGTAACAGTTAAACACTGGATTTATCACAAGGTTTTGCTAAACTCTGAAAAAACTTAGAGCTCTAAAGATCTTAATCTATTTCGTATGTTCACACCTCTCTAATTTGTAACAGATGCATTATCAAGGTAAGTGGCTTGGCCTGCCTATGACTAGATAAATATTAGTTGGCAACTGTTACTTTTCTGATTTAGTTTCTTAAAAAAGGTCTGAAGGATTTTTCACTCACCAGGCAAGATAAGCACCAAAAAAACCCAAAAAACCCCATGCAAATAATGTGCTACCTGTATCCAAAAGCAATCTATAATGAAGAAATAATCTTTATAAAAGCTATCTAAAGCAAGACTCATACCTTGTATTAAATAAACTGATATATTCATATAATGTAAAAAAAAAAAATTGCAAATAAGTAATCAACTGCCAGGTATCCAACTTCCCCAATAGTTGTACACTTAAAGTCATCTCGTTTCACCATTTGAACAGTTGGACTTAAAGAGGTGAGATGCAGCCTTATAGAACTCTTTATGATTTCATTTACTGTTATTTTCAACTGATAACCAATCAAGCAAGACTTTATTTTTCTGCTTGGTAAACTATCTACCCAAGAAAAAAACACTGAGAGACATAAAAAGTCTTCATATAAGACTCTGCCCTACCTATAATAAGTACATGTCTTCAGAAAGCAGAAGCTAAAAGATAAAAATGTCACATATCATCACAAAAAAAAAAAAAGTGCACTCTTCAAGGGTGTGGGAAAAAAACATCTTAAGGAAGTAGAATTATGGAAGAAAAGTAAGCCAGGAAGCATTATGGCATTTCTATTGCAAACTGCTATGACTTAAGATGGTAGGCATAAAGAAACGTGCTTTTTTTCTGGTGACTAAGTAGCAAAAAAAAGCATGAAGGCAATTATCTCCCTTTCTTATTGCATTCCTACATTTAATCCAATAATGACCAGAAACAGAGAGGGACTTCAAAAAATGCTGCCATCAGAACAGTGGAACGTACTGATTTATCCTGCACAGTGCTCTGCCTACTGGAAGCAGAGTGACAACAGAGACAGCAAGCAGGTCTGGAAGCCCCCATCTGTAACTGAGCTCAGAAGACAGCATTGAAGCTATCACAACACTATCACAACAGACTGAGTCACTTACTCATGCTGACCTTTTTATTCATCTGTAACATTGATGGTGGGAGGTGAAAAGTGCAACAATCTCACCTGAAAAGCACCCAAACGATGCATGTTTGAGGAAATACACACCCATATTAAAACTATATTAACAACTAAGATGTGTGAGGCACTTCATTTTTAGTTAAAAACGTCTTGTATTGACTAAAAATTGCACTGGATTATTTTACATCAATTCTACTCTAATAAGAAGAAATGGGGATTTCGTACTATGAAAGTTAATTTAAAAAAAAAGGGCAATGATGTTCCAGAAGACTTCATAGTGAAGAAAACTTAAAACTGCAGAACAAAACATGCACACATACATAAAATAATTATTTGCAACTAGGCTATCAACTCATTTTCACTATAAATAAAATTCCAAGGAGTAAAAATAGCCTTGGGATGGCTATTGGTTTACGATACCTGGATACAAATGTACAACACGTGTGTGTGTTAGTAACAGAGTAAAAAAAAAAAAAGTTATGTTAGCATTTTTCAGTGCTGTTATCAAAGTTACTTGCTCAGGCTTATCAAGGGCTAAGGAGAACTTGTAAAAAATAGAGATGAAATCTTTCTTCAACACGTTTACTATCATTTGAATTTAAGGGGTCTGTTGATATAGCACACGTCTGCTTTGGACACTAGCAATTAGTAACCTGCATTCTATTCCTTTTTTTTTTATTATTTGAAATACTACCTTTACTAAGAAACCCCATATTTATATAAGATACTCATATTTACACCTTTGTTCGGGCATATAGACTAGAAAATAGAGGCTGCAGAGGATCTCTTAACAGCATAGCTCACACACAGCTAAGTATTTGCAACACCAGGCAGAGCTAAGATTTAGGGCAGCTAGCCTGGCATCTGAAACCACAAAAAAGGAACACCTAAAGTTTTGGTGCCATCTCAAGGTAGAGCACACTACCTCTACCACAACGAGTT
>NW_008621326.1:0-32722 GCF_000691845.1 Merops nubicus | reverse complement strand
CTGCGGGCGCGTGCGGGGGGGCTCATTATATAATAGCTGCTGGTTGATTAATATGCTGTGAGTCAGAAACACCGGGGTATTTTAGCTTGCTCTAGTTGCTATGGCAACGTTATTTTAACAAATAGCTTTTTAATATTTAATTAAAACTCAGCTTTTGGCAAGCTGGAGTAAGAACTATTACAATTGCTACTACAAAGGGTTAGCAGTGAAATGTGTTTCAGAGCCACAGTTTTTTTGGTTGTGTTTTTATTTTTCTCCCCCTCCTCCCCAAACTGTCAGCCTCAAAAAAAAAAAAAAAAAAAAAAACAAAAAAAACCAAACTAAAACACCACACTAATTCATTAGTTGTGAGAATTGTGTGTTTGTTCCCAAGACACAAAGCAAATGTGATGCAAATCTGCAGTTGCTCCTCACAATTGAAGGTTGTCACTTCTTTAATGCATAGTGCCAAGCCAGCACCATGAGGATGGAGCAGTATGATAGCATTTACTAATCGTTTTCCTGCTTCTACCTTTGCCTGCCGGATGAGATCATTCCTGTTTTGTTTCCTTCATGTTCCCTCTCTGTCAGGTTGGATGCTTTCCCCTCAGCAGCTTGTAGAGGAGGCTGGTGCTGTGTCCGGATCAGGCTCTGGACTGGTTCCTAGTCTTTTTTTAGGTGAGCTCCTATGCCCCCAATACAAAATGATTCTGCAATGGAGACAAATGAACAGAGAACTCGGTCTCCAGAGAAAAATAAATATTTAACAGCTCTCTTTGTAAATACCCTTTATTTATAGAGCGGTTGCAGGTTGTATCATGCTTGGTAAATGGGAATGCTTTTTATACAAGAATTCTGCCTTGAGCAACTCAGTGGATACTTAATGTCATCTGTGATACAATAATGAAATAAATGTGTTGCTCTCATGGGATTCCCTCCCAGCCCCTATTTTCTGTGATTACGTGAAGTATTGCACGCTTTGTCTTTATTCACGTTGCATTCCTGAATATCATACCGGAACCTTATTTGGAAGATGACACCTTTATTTCCTGAGGGGAGGGGAAAGCTGTTGAGTGTTTTGACTTAGGCAGTGGCATCTCAGACTACAGGTACCTCATCACCTATCGTGGTGGTGTCTTGCCAGGTCCCTGGGATTGATGCACTTGGGCTCTCGCTCTGCCGGAGGCTGGGATGGTGCTGTGATCCCATCTTGTAAGTGGGGGAAGGTAGACCTGGAGAGACAGACTGGGAAGAGTTTCACCCTAGCTGTCTATAAGTTAAGCACTTATTCTGTAGTAGCTGTCTAACCACTTCTGGCATCAGTTGAGAGACTGCACTGTTCACAGAGATGCTTCATCCTTCTCCCAAGTAACTAGCAATAGAATGAGAGGAAATGGGTTTAAGTTACACCAGGAGAGGTTTAGATTGGATATTAGGAAGAGTTTCTTCAGTGAGGGAGTGGTAAAGCATTGGAATAGGCTGCCCAGGGAGGTAGTGGAGTCACCATCCCTGGAGGTGTTAAAAAAATGTGTGGACATGTTAGTTCAAGACATGGTTTAGCACTCATTCTAGTGCTGGTTGCACTTGATGATCTTGAAGGTCTTTTCTAACTTTAATGATTCTATCTTTCTGTTTTAGGATGCATGTTTGAGGCAGGTCACAAGTGTAACCCTCAGAGCTGTCCACCTCTCTCCAGTAATCCTGATCCATAAACTGGATGGGGAAATAAGGAAGTAGTGCCATCCCGCACCAGCAATCTTCTATATCTGTTTCTATATGTGGTCCGTAACAGCATCCTGGGCTGGAGGTTGTTCTCAATCATTACACCACTCTGGTCAAGCAGTGTCAGGTCCCCCTTCCAAAGCAGCACAGCTCACCTGTGCCACACATTGCTCAGGGTGGGCATCAAGGATTAAACAGCTCTGGAGGAGATGCACAGCCAGTCCCCAGCCGTGTAAGCCGAGCTGCAGACGACTTGCCTAAACTCTTCCCGCAAGCTAGGAAGAGAGCTGAGGCTTTCCTTCCCAGTTGGGCTGAAGGTGTGCTCTTGTAACCAGGATCACGGCCACAGTACTGCTGCGGTAGCTTTGCCAACAGCATGGGTGTGTGAGGCAGTTCTGTAAAACATCCTTCCGAGCTGCGTCCCCTACCTCTGGTATGTGAAGTTTTTTATGATCCCAGGATGCAGTGGGAGCTGTGATGGGAGTGGGGTCCCTGGGCGGACTGTGACAGCCACGGAGCCGTGCTCACAGCCACTTGTGTCAGCTGCTGGTTCCCAAGAGGTTTGGGAAGGACTCTTTTCTGTTTCCTACCAGCAAGGAACCGAAGCGTGCTGCAAAACTCAGATCTGAGGGGTTTCCTGTAAGCGTGGGTCTGGGTGAGGCTGCAAGGCAGCAGCTGGGCCAGGCTTTGCAAACGGATGGCGGGAGGGGCAGGGGCTGCGGGGGGGAAGGTGTCGCCGGTGGAGCGGAGGAGGCGAGTGCTGCCACGTTATCAGGCAACTGCGGGGGTCAAGGGGGGCTGAGAGGTTTGAACAAAATGCTCTGGCCAAGGAGAGACTGGAGCCATTCCCTGGGAGGCCATGGGTACAGTCTAGTGATGGTGACTAGCACAGGTACGGCTCTGAGCAGCGATCCTTTTGAGTATCAGAGGGTGGGGGCTTAGGGAGCTGAAATGGGATTTGTGGTGAGGAAGCAGAGAAGTAACTGTTTCTACCTGGAATTCTCATCCTTTGGCCAAATTTTGGAAAGGATACAGAGAGAAAAATGCTGCGGGATAGCAATCCTGCTTGGGCTGCATGCTGGGGTGTAAGAGAAACGCCCCCAGGTTACGGGTGAGAGCGACATGGCCCTCAGCCAAAGTACAGGCAGTAGAGCAGATGGGAGAACAGGGAAGGTCAGGAGCACCGCTGGCCTGAGCGGAGGTGGCATGGAGGCGAGCAGCAGGCTTCTGGGGTGGGGTGGCCGTGCCAGGAGCCTGTGTGGTGGAGCAGACCTGGCGGTGAGCAGTTTGGGAAATCCCTGATGCATATTGCTCCCGAGTCCTGTGGTGGGTGGCAGGTCTGAGTGGTCAGATCTGACCTGGAAAACAGTTCTCGAGGATGGAAATTGGGTTAGTCAGGAGGATTAAAAAATAGAAAATGAGAGCCTGTGCTTTTGTTTGAGTAGATGTGCACCAGAGTCATACTGGAAAAGCTGAAATGTGATTTGCCAGGGCAAATAAAAGCTCCACTGCAAGCACAGACTGGTGTAAAAAAGTTTACCTGCTGGGTCCCCAGCTCAACCTCAGCTACTCAGCCTCGCTGCATGGGTGTAATGTGCTATGCAGATTTTCAGTTCACAGTAATTTGGGACTGGCACATCATCTGGAGAGCCATGACATGCACTCTGGCATGTCTGACTTTCCCAGCCCTGAGGACAAGGGTGAACCCAAGCTGGCAAAAGGCCCTGCATGGCAGCAAGGGCACATCTCTCCTGAGCAGGTGCTCAGAGAGACTGTAGTAACAAGGACTCCCCAGAATGAAGCCTGAGGGCCATTCTTTTTGTATTGCTTGTGTCCCAAGTCAGTGAACTGTCCCAAATCCCAATGTAACTGAGCATGAGGTCTCTGCCCCTCGCCTAAACCCACACTCCTTACACTTAAAGCTAACCCAGGCTTTGCTAGCTTTCCTCTTCAGTGGTTCCAGTGGGGTTAAAATACATGTTGCTGCTTCCATGTCTGCCCTAGTCCCAGTTTCGCTGTTGGTGGAGTTAGGGCAGAGCATCCCATAGGCACCGAGCACAGCAGCGGTCGCGGAGTTGTCTCGATTCTCACTGTCAGCGTTAGTCGTGACTCAGGTATAAACAATCTGTCATGCTTCCTGTCTGCATTTCTCCAAGCATGGGCTTCTGCTTGCACGCCTCAAACCAGACTGTAGCTGTGTTTGCCACGCTCTGAAACCCTGCCAGACTTGCTTTGGGTGAGCCAGACCCCGCGGTGCCTGGGGCAGCTGGGTTTCTGATGCTGCCGTGAGCCTGTGTAGGAAGGGCCAGGAGTGAGTGCACTCGGGATCTACTACAGGAGGAAACTCAAGCTCCAATAGCGTGGGGAATGGTCTTGCATTTAATGTTATTTTCTATTAATATATAGATTAAATATTTATTATAGATAAAAATATATTTTTAAATTTTGTCTAATGATTATATAATAATTATTAGATACTATATAAATACAAGGAACTGCTTTTTTTTTCTTTTTAGTTGTAATGTATTCAGTGGGTCCCCATCTTGATGCAACCTTGATCTCTGGTGATTTTCTTTTAACTAGAGCCCACTGAGTGGCCATGGACAGGCCAACCCTCTAGTATTAGAGGAATGCAGAGAAGGAGCAGCTCTCTTCTTTGATCTTATTTCTGCTGGAGTCAGTAGCAAAATTTCAGAGGACTTCAATGAGCCAGAATCAGCCTCTCTAAAAATACTCCCAAGGAGAAAGCACTTGTGAATAGGTGAGAAGAAGCCCTCGTGTGCCTGCAGTGGGGAAGGGAGCACACCCTCAATCATTGTTGCTTCATCACAAGCACATTCCTTTTGGCATGGGTTATCAAAAGGAGAGAAACTTCTGCAGCAGTAGTGTAACCTGGAGTGCTGCCTGTTGCAGCAATAGTTTTGATCTGTAACTATAGAAATAGTGCCATGTTTTATAATGCAACTTATTTCGCTGTCTGAAAACGTGAAGGGTGCGCTTTCTGCATGCCATGAGGATCTCAGAGTCTGGCTGAGTAATTGTGTCATTGGATGACCTCCTGACTGTGTACTTTAGCCTCACGCTAGCCCTGACCAGCAGAGGTAGTGGTGAAATCAAGGCATGCCCTGTGTGTTAAGTGTTGTAAAGCTTCCAAAGCCTGCTGTGGTGTACGTCACCGTCGGGCATCCCACAGAGGGGCTTTGAGGGTAGGAAGCAGACAGGGCAGGCTGTGGGTCAGGTTTGCATCCACTGTTAGGTGGTCTGTGTCCACAGTGGTGGCACAAGAGGACAGTGGTGTACATCACCCTTCCCAGAGGACAACAGCTCCAGTGTGTCCTCAAGCCAGGGGCTGACCAGGTGAAAAAACATAATCCTGTGCTTGGCCCCCAGGGTGTCCCCAGCTCCACTCTGCCATTCTGGTCTATCTGGTCCACCCATAGCTGTGCACTGGGGGATGCCATGAGTGGAGAGGAGGGAGATGGTGACATCCAAACAGCTGCTGTGGTGGCAGCGGGAAGGAAACCATTTTTTACCTCCTCTTGGTTTTGGTAGAGGGGTAGGTGACTCCAAAAGAGAATAGCAAAACAAGTAGCAAGGTATTTTGAGGGTTTCATAAGCTAGTTCAGAAAGGAATAAACATGGAAAAATCTCATTTATAAGAGTGGGGAGTTTCTAGGCTGCAGCTCCAAGCAGCTTCCCCAGGTTAGGAGCGCTGTGTGGAGACAGCACTTACAGGCGATGGAGCTGTGTGATTGTTCCAGAGTGTTGGTTTTCTTCAGGCTCATGGAGGTTCAGCTCCATACCTGCCTAACGTCTCTCTCTGCTTGTCCATCTGTGCTCTCCTTGCCCAGAGGTGCGGGTCTGCTGGAAAGGGCTTACTGTGCCACTGGCAGTGGCTTCCCACTTAGCAGTTATTAAAAAAAGAAAAAAACAAAACAACCAAACATCCAGTAGGTTTAGCTGATGAACTACCTCTGCAAATCACAGTTTCTGCAACATGTGCCTTGTCTCCCGGCAGATACACAGCCATGCCCATCGGGTCTCTGGCCACTCCTAGACACATGTTGAAATTGTTGCTTCTCCTCCTAAGAAGCCTCAGCCTATTTACTGTGCTTTGGGGTATGTCAGTGGGACAGAGCACTGGGCTCAGGTGTCATGTCATCTTTTGCAGCTGCCTGAAACATATGCCTGTAAGTTTAGCAGTGGTAATATCAACATAACGAGCTCCAAGCACTGTACGGCATCAATAGCATGACAGCTGCTGGAAAATGGCTAAGACCTTTTCCAGGACTCCTTCCAACACCCTGAGCACCAAGGTGATGCCATAGTGATTGCCTGCTGACTAGTAAAAGGCTCCCTTAAACACGTTTCTTTCAAACCCCAGAATTTTGCAATAAATTATGATTTAAAAATACCTCGGTTCTTGCCCCCTGGAGTTCGTGTCTGTGACCTTGCCTGGTCACCGTGTAGTATCTTCTCAGCGGGAGGCTCCTGGGGTGTGCTGAGCATTACAGCATGCTCACGTTGTGTGTCTCAACTGTCCCAGCACCACATCTGTTTTGGAGGAGAAACCAACCTCTTTGGTGCAGCTCCATCAGCTGGTATCAGTCAAATCTCTTTGTTTTTTGGAAGAAGAGTTAGTCTTGCTGGCACTGTCTGACACTGCTCTGTGCCTCAGCTCTTCCTCAAACCCTCAGCCTTGAGATCTGTAAAAGAAGGGACAGTCCCCAGTGTCACCTCTTGGGAAACACTGATGTTCAGAGTTCCTGTAATTAGCTGTGCTTTCATTTTTAGGCACCACCTAATCTACATGAGGAAAGTAGCCAGCTGTCCCGTTTGCCCCAGCGAGGGTAGCCCAGGGACTTATGTAAGGACCTAGGGGTGTGTCCTGGTGCTTTCCCTGCCTCTTCTTGCTGGTGGGAGCCTTGGCTGGGATGGCAGCACAGACCTAGATAACGTCATGGCTGGCACATTTGCTGGGATTTAAGCACCAGTGCTGGGTCAGACACCTCTGTGACATGCACAGGACTTCCATTTTTTTTTTCCAGGACACTAAATTCATGGGGATCCCATTAGAACATTTGGAGATGTGGGTACTGGACACATCTGATAAGTAGTCTGTGATGGCTTTACAAAGGCTGGATTTTATTCCAAGCAGTTGGAAGCTTGAAGCAGAGTAGGGGATGGGACTTAGTATTCCTGTAAGAGAATTTGGTGGATTTCTTTCTTATTTGGCCATCCTTCGATGACCTGATAGCATGGCTAGATCCATACACGCTGCCACCCTGTGTGTCCTGTCCTGTGTGGGTTACTGGAGGTGACTGATGTTCCTCTGCTGCTCCTTATCCAACACAGTCTTTGGCAGAAGCTGGCTGCCAAATTGCTCTGTGCCCATTCAGCACAGCAGTGCTTCACCTGAGGTGAGCTGAGTACCGTAGTCCAGGAGAGCTGTCTCCCCTTCACAAAGGTTGATGTCATTCTGGTGGACAGCACTTGCTCCGTGCCCTGCACAGAGTAGAATCACGCTGAAAAGATTGAACAAAACTTGTCTGCATTAGTTGAAATTTGTTCGGTTTAACCTTAAACCAGATTTGCCTGCACAGGGCTGTTGTCAGAGGCAGTAACGCTTCACATTGCTTGTTGTTCCTGAGCCACTGTTTGTAGAGTATCTAGCTTATTCCTCAAAATTACTATTTTTACCATAGTATAAGTGGTTAGTAGAGAGTTTTGAAGAGCATGTGTTGACTCATGGAGACAGCAATATTTTGCACTTTTTTTTTCTTTTTTTTTTTTTTCCTTACTTTCAAAGCAATTTAAAGCTAATAATCCTCCTAACTCCCCTTTAAGCCAGGAAATAGTGTGTAAACTCTTTGGGACAGGGCTTGGGGCTTGTTTGGTTTTGGAGTCCTGAAGCCATGCTTGGGGGAAAAACAGTTTATCTGGGAAAACCTTCTTGCTATAAAAAACCTGCCTAGTAATCTTACAGAGAAAGTCCTTTATATGAATAGCTAAAAAATGCTGGGGAAGGTATTGGGATTGGGACATTTCTACTGCTAGCAGTTAAACCGTGTGCTGTCTTTCTCAGATTTATGAAAAGCAGCTTTATCTGTCTCGGGAGGTTTTCTTTTGTTGTTTAAAGTTCCATAAATCTACATGGGAGATCTTAAAATTGGATGAGGACTGTGTGACTAACTGAGACATTTCTGATTAAAGTTGTAACTTGAAGCATAAGAAAATAAAGGTTCTCTTGGCTTGTAGCATTAATAGGATATATTTGAACCAGTGTGTTGCATGTCATTAAACATATGGTGAATCACATCTGACATATATGCCAAAAAGAGTCTGAGATAATGGGACCAAAATGTCATGCAGTAACAATATTCACATAACAGAGTAATTTCCTGGAATATAATCCTCAGGGAATGTAAAATTAAATTTGAAAATGTATCCCCATTTCTGTCTTGCCCCTTGTAAAGTAAAACCACTGGAAATTTTTAACCCCTTGGTGGTTCTTACAGCAACGTGTGAATGTTAAGCTGCTTGTTGGGTCTCAAGTGTCTTTCTCCTACCCCAAATTCACTTGCCCAAATGCAAAATGAGTCTGTGCACCACCCATCTGTAACATTGCTCTACCTGTGCTGCTTATGCTGGAGGTTCCTCATAGAGATAGGGATGTCTTCTGCTTCGTTCTTCATATCTGCCAGATGTTCTTCAAGTTTTCAGATGTCCTGAAACAGTGACTTATTTGGGGTAGTACCACTGCTGCATGTAATCTAATGGGCAGAAAAAGTTCTTCTGTGCTTGTGTTGGGTTTATGGGATATGTTGAACTAAAAGGTGTTGTGTGGTTTAAGTGTATTGCATGCAGTTAAGTGTATAGTGAATTGGTGCTGGCACAGTGATGTTCTCCAGGGATCTCTTACACTTTAAGAGAAACTATAATCTCTTCCAGTTATGGTAGCCTGTTCTAAAACTGCAGTAACTAAACTTAAGAGATTGCTAAAGTTGTAGGGTAGGGTTTTCTGAAAGCTAGCTTCCAAATGAGCTCAGTCCGTCCCTAGTCATTGTTTTAAACACTGACTTCAGCTTCTAGCTAATATTCTTTAACTTCCACTGTGTTAGTCAAGCAGCTAATTCACTGGAAACTTTTATGGGCTCCAGTCTGTTTACACAGCCCTTACTGAATTAGATTGGAAAAGCACTGTGGAATATGAAAGAAAAGCAGAATGTGGATTTGTGACCTTTCCTTTTTTGTCGTCTTCTCAAAGGGGGAATCCTGAGGTGTCTTCACCTGTGTGTAGATAAAAATCACTAGCAAAACTATAGCAATACATGTATTTTATCTTTGCTGCTTTGGCCAACTTGCTGAGCTGAGGTGGGCGTGCCTGTAGGTTGGGCTAAAAACTGGGCAGGAGCAAGGTGATGTTGCAGCTCCTGTGTATTTGGCATGGGAGGGGAAAGCCTGGAGCTCCTGACCAGGGCGCTGGTGGTAGGAAGGTGGCCCTTCTGGGTGGGATTTGGCAGCAGCAAGGATGAACATTTGGCCATCTGAGCTGAATTCAGGAGGACTGTAGGAGGCTGAGAGCAAACCTGTTTTTTATTTTCCTCTGCCCTTCTCTCCAAGCCCTTGGAGCCCTTTGCTGTTGCCTGTTCCTTTCTGTCCCATTTTGTCATGTCAGCAACCAAAAAAACAGGTGAGGTGCAACACAACACCTGCTGTTTTCATCATCTGCCTACAAATCACCCTCCTTCCCTCAGGAAAACCCTGTGCTACCATCCATGCACACACACACACACAAAATAAACTTACAATCCCACCAGGATAAATGCTGTATTAAAATCATACATGTAACATCATCAAAGCTCTGGTTTAAGCAGGGCAGATGGAAGATGCCCTCCTGACCTAATGCCCATTAAAAAAATATATCTGTAGCTGGTGTCAATGGGTTGCTTTCTTCTTTTCCTTTCTTTCCTTTTCTTATCATTTCTGTGCTTTCTCATCAGAAGAACTTCAGTGCTGCTTTAAAGAGATTATAGGTGCTTTTCATCTATCCTTTTTTTCCCCCCCAATTTTACTTCTTCCCAGCAAGCCTCAGGGTTTTTTGTTTTGTTTTAAAGTGATTGATTTATAGCTCTCCTACCTGCTGGGAAAGATTGACCTGCTACTGAGCATCTTCAGACAGCCCTTATTTTGAGTCACTCAGGACTGGAAGCAAATAAAGCCAGGTTGAAAGGTGGTTTTTTCCAGGTGCTTATTTACAACCTAAGGAAACAGTAATGGCATGTGCTAGTTTTGTATAGCTTGATATACATCGCATGTGAATGCATCTGCATCTTGAAATGGGGTTGTCCAAGGAGGAAAAACGTTGTTTTCACTAACATCTTCTTGATTAGAAATCTTCAGAAAACTTCAGATCTTAATGAAATCTCCACTTCTGTCCTAGTATGTTTTTCGTGGGGTTTTGCTGTGTGGTTTTGGGCATGGTGATGGTGGTTTTGTTTCACAAGCCTCAGGCAGTGCTTTGGTTCCTCTGAAATGTAAGGCATGGATCTCATCAGAAGCCCCCTTTGGTGGGTTAAATAATTTGTGGTTCTCCTCTGACTTTGCAGCCCCAGTCTCTCTCTGGATGTCTGAGGCCTGAGACACCGTGCCAAGAAGTGAATGGGGAAGGATGCCCTTCACATCACTTGGGTTCACTGTAAGCTCGATGAGCCATGGGGACTGTCCCATTGTTCAGCATCTGAAGCCCTGAAAAGATACCTTGGGGCAGTCTAGAAAGGTTTTGTTGTTTTTCTTTTCATCCTGCTATCTGATACCAATACTAAATTGTTTCACCTTCAAAGGAACAAACTTAGCATGCTTTCTAAAGGATGAATCAGCCAGCACTGAATTTCTTCAGCTGAATCTTGTGCTTTTATGCATTGGTCTGAAAACCCTGACCCCAGCAGTTAGGCTGATTTAATCCACAAAAGGAGTAAAATGTGTCTATTCTTGTTCGAATTCAGTTTTGAAAGAGTAAGATCTAGAATTAAAAGCAAATGATGAGAAGAAAACAGAGAAGCCCTTTTTAAACTTGCTTTCCTAGACCTAATATTAAGATTCCTTTTCTCACTTGCTCATGTAACAGCTAGGACCAAGTCTGATGGATGTCGCCCTTCAGCTCTTTATTTAGTGCCACCTTCCACCATCAGGGAACAGCCAGAGATGTTGCTTTTGAACCTTGCAAGGTGATAAAAGAGACCAGCGAAGATTTAGACACCGGCCGTGTTTTGAAGATGAATCAAACCTAGGGTGACCAGTCCTGTCTTGTCTTTCCCACCCCTTCTTGCCTGAGGGTGGTTGGATGCACTTAGCTGGTGTGAAGTGCCAGTATTTGGGGAGGAGGGGTTTGGGAGCCGATTTCACCAGCGGGATCCGATTTCTCAGCCGTGTTGTGTGCATTTGGGCTGTTGCATCATATTCACTTTGTTTTAATAAGTGTTATGAGAGGACTGCTCAGTGATTTGAGTGAGGATTTTCCATTACAGACTCTGCAGCCTTTTCACACTCCCTGGCTGTCTTTCCTCCTCTTGCAGTATCCCACATGGGATAACTTTGCTTTAGAAGTTTGTTTTTTTTTTTCAAAAGGAGAGCAAACGTCCATGCTCTGCATGAGCAGGATGGGGTTTTCAGGGTTTCTTGTTTGTTCCCTCTCTCCCCACTCTGATTTTTACCCTTTAATTTACTGTTGTGAGGCCATGGCAGATACCAGGGGAATTGAGTGCATTGGGTCACATCGGGCCTGACTCCTCCCCAGCCAGAAGGAGCTCTTTTCCGCAGGCACTGCTTCTCGGGAGCATTTCTGGAGGCCACACAAATCAGGAGTTATGTGAGAAGTTTGTCTGATTTCTTCTGCCTGAGCTTCCTTCACCTTCTGAACATTTTGGTGGGGGTGGAAAAGGCAAAAGGATTGGAGGAGAAGCATATCACCTCCACAAGACAAAGATTCATGGGGAAAAAAGAGGAAACTGGGGGAGAAAAGATGAAAGTAATTAAAGAGTTCTTTTTTTTTTTCCTTGGATTCCTCTTTCAGGTGAGGAGCCGTAAGTCTTGATCTAGTTCACAGAATATCACAAAAGTCTTGAGACACGAGTTGCTTCAGGAAACATTCACGAGTAAATATTTCTCTGTCAGAAGGCAACTGTTCTGCTGGAACTGAAGCTCTTCATGTAAATGTGTTTTGCCAATACTTTTGCTGGGCAAGAGATCTGAAGTCCAGGTTGGATTTGAGAGAGGTGATGGCTCATGAAAGCTCCTCTGAGATGTGGTTTCAGGTCTCTGCTGTCTCCAACCTTATTGATGGGTCTGTTGTTTCTCCCCTTCCCCCCTTCTTATTTGGATTTTGAGGTCAGGTGACTTCATATAATAGCATCAGCTCTTGCTGTGGAACATGTATTTTCCTAAACCTCAGAAACTGTTGTGCAGCTAAACTTTCACATAAAGCCTCAGGATAAATAACCATGGTCCACCTCAGTCTCGATAATCATAGGCAAAAAGACAGGGAGGAGTCTTGCAGGCAAAAAGACAGGGAGGAAATGCTGCTGGGAAGAGAAAAGGGAGATGGGGGGAGTCCTTGGGAGCTGGCTTGTGTGTCAACTTTGGGTCCTGAGTAGTTAAACAAAGGGTTTGGCTACATGGCTAGGTTTAAGAATAGCCAAAGACAAGATGTGCCTGGAGGTCTCAGTTGCCCCATGTCTGAGGATGCTGAATTTCTGAAGTATTCATCAAAGAGCATGATGGGAAGGGGTGTTTTGGAGGAAGACTTGTAGCTGAAGAGACAAGCTTGATAGCCTAGCCCGTGTTTAGTTGGTGCTAAACAGTGGTGTCCACAGCAGTGGTGTGCCCAGTGTGGTTGTCCTTCCAGTGCTAGGAATGACACAGGCTTCTCCCTGTCCTCCAGAAGGAGATATCTCCCAGCGAGCATCGTGCTGTTGCATGTGGAGACCATCTGAGAGCATGGCCCAGTTGCCTTAATTCCACTCCCGTCCTGGAGAAAACTTTGGGACTACAAAGATAAATTTCCATGCTGTTTAGGAAACAAAATACACTGGCGGTGCTTTACCAAGCCAGCACACTCTCCAGCCCCCCAGTGGCGGAGCAGCTGGTTAGCAGTGGCTGTGTCTCAGCAGCGAGGCTGTGGAAGCGCTGCCTTGCCCCGGCGTGTTGGGCGCCGCGGCACGGAGTGGCCAGGCTGGAGCCAACGGCCAGCGCTTCCCAGCAGGCTCTTCCCCTGCCCTCCTTCCCTCTGCAGCAAACTCCGCCTGGAAAAGCAGGCTTGGTGCTGGTGAGTTGCCATGGAAGAGCTGCCCCATCTCACCGAGTTCATAGAACCAACCCCAAACACCCTACTTTCTCAGACAAATTTTCATGAACGTTATAAAACCAGGAGATGAGCTGAATTAACGCAAGCTAGTCACAAAATCAGTGGCTCTTGAAATTATATCATTAAGGATCTTCTTTTTATTTTTTCCCCCTTTCTCTTGGAAGGAGCACATGTGTTTTGGCAAACATACTGAATATTAATGTCACACTGGATTTTGATGACTGGTTGGTTGGAGCACATTCTGTAGCACAGAGGAGAGAGAGTGGGAAGGAGGAGGGTTTGCTGGAGATGGTGGGAGTGAGTGTAAGCCCTGGGCACCCTGCTGCAGACCTGGTCCTGCCCTCTCAGAAACAGGAGGAGAAGAAACCCAGCTTAAAAATAATTTTAAAAGAAAGAAGAGAGATTTAAACAAATAACCTTCAGTGAAAAGCTGTTTTAAGGAGTTCTCCTCTTCTGCATTTCTCAAGTATTGCTCAAGCATCATTGTTACAGTTTGTTCATCTGGAGGAGCTCTGAAGTAGCCCCAGGGGGAATCCAGGCACCGGGGAGACAAAGGTCGATGCCTGTGATGACTCTGGCCCATATGGGAGTAGTGAGCACACCGGGATTAAAACCCGTGGGAGGGAATGGGAGGAGGCAACCATCCAGTGTTACTTTGTCATGCTTTAAGGTGTTCTCGTGGCAAACGCTTCCACTGGTAAAAAAAAATGGGAGGTTTTGCCAATTCTTTTTTGTTTTCCTTGGCAGTTTATTCTTCAACATAGTAATAATCTGTCTGAGTGAAACACGATCCCTTTGTGGTTTGGGAGTGTAAAGGGCGTTCTAGGCGGATGCCAAAGCATCCAAGCCTTGGATAGTCCAGATCAGACTCAGTTTTGGAAGTAGGAACTGGATTTTTCTGCACCCCTTGATGTTTAAAATGAGAAGTGAAAGAAACAAAGTGTATAATTTGTGGCATCTTCTGTGGCAAAAGTCTGCAAAGGCATGGATTGTGCTAGTCTTGTTGTATTTACCAGTGTGTCAATTATTATTATTATTTGATACATAATCAGATCTTATGAAACTTAATTTACTTCCACTAATCTTTTTCACTTTCTTCCACTGCATGTTTCCAAAAGAAGCACTTTGCTTCTTTTGGACTTGGATATGAAGTAATTTGTAAATTATCCAGTAATTGTCTCCTCTTTGTGTTTCCTGGGTGAAATGAAAATGCAGAGACACTTGCATCCCACCAAATCCCACTTGTTTCCAGCAGCATCATGTCAGGATGTACACACTCTGTCCCATGCCCCCCATTTTGGCGTTCTTTCCCAGAGTTCCTGGGTGTTGGCAGCCTCCTGTCCTGGCTCAGGGACTGTTGTTGCAAAGGCCAGTTGAGGGGAAGACTGGATTCAGAGCAGTGTCCCAGCAGCTGCATTGAAAGAAATAAATATCTCTGGGGGCATGTGTATATGGATGTGTGTGTGTGTATATATATATATATATATACACACAGAGGCAGACAGATTAAATGCAGATGGGGAAATGTGGCACAAAGGAATCACACATTATTATATTGGGTCCATCTGCCAAGTTTCTGGTCTCCTGAGGACGAGAATATACCTGCAAACTGGAAAGCCTTCTCTTCAGGTGGTCTCGTAGTATCCGAGTAGCAAAAGTTCTGCAAAGAGACTGAGGGCAGAGCTCCAGCATTCCCTCAGGCCCATCTTTGCGGCAAGGCTGGCTAGAGTTTGCAGGAATTAGTGTCCCAAAAAGCAGTGACTGCTGCTCTCCATCTCTTCTGTCCTGCAGTACTTGATGTGGGAAGAGGGTCTCGTGTTGGTGAGGGGGACGATATTTTTGTTTGTGGGTTGCAGTCGTCAGGGAGTGCTTCTAACCCGGCTCTGGGCACCTGGCTCTGTGTGACAAGGGGGAAGGACTGCATTGTGTGCCCAGCTTCTAGCAGGAACAAAGGTCCTTTGTGGCCGTGCCAGATTCTCCTAACAGCAACACTGTTACTGTGCACAGAGGGCAATGGCTCTGCCCTGTGGCAAACGGCAGCAGCAGCGGGTGCTGCAGGGAGGAAGAGGAAGCTCGTTTGGTCCCGTCATCCCCAGGGGCCAAACACGTTTGTTTGCGGGCTGAATAAGCACCTTTAGGGAGCTTAGTGAACGGGACACACCCACCTGAACTCTCGTGTGCTGCGTGGCAAGACAGGCCTTTTCCCCATAAGCAAGCACAGTTTTGCAAGGCTTTCTAACTACTCTTCCTGATTATTTACAAATTTTATATGTACTCTGTGATTTTCTTAACATAAATATGTGATTGGGTGCATATTTGCTGGACGACGGAAGAAATGAAGAAATGTTACTTCATTAATAACTTCAGCTCCAAATGAGTACTAATTTTGAGCTTCAAGTGATGTAGATATCTGGAACACCAGTGATGCTTCACCTGGCTTCTGGTTTCTGATGATGGACAGTAGTTGGTGGCTTTTCGTTTTGTACTGAATGCCTCACTTGCCCAGTAATCTGGGTGAAGCATTTTGTGACCTGCAGTGAAGAGAAAGCATGCAGACGTTTCAAAGGATCTTGCTGGACTTGCTATTTATTGTGCCTTTGCCTCTTCTTCGAGCACTTTGTAGGTCCTCTGTCACACAGTTTATAAGATTATACTAAAGCAAAGTGTTTTGTATGGGTATGAGGTCTGGGTGCTTACTAAGAGAAGGAGATAATTAGAATACACCCTGAAAACAAGGTGCTAGGCTAGAGTTTGAAGCCAGTAAAGGGAATGTTATGTGCAGAGGTGATCTTAATGGGAGTTGCGGGAGATGAAGTACAGTACATGTGATAAAACAACAGGCACAGCATGTGATTAGATGATGGAAAACAGAGTAGCTTCCATTAGAGGGACATTTTTTCAGTATTTGACCTCGGAGCTGACTGAAGAACTGATGAAGGTATAATGTGATGTGTGCTAGGAACACTTAGTTTGTATTGCAAACATCAGGAAAAAAAAATATTCTCTTGTCTGAGAGAGGTATGAGTCAACTCTTCCAGGGCCTCCAGAGCCAGAAAGAGAGAACAAGTGTATTGATAGTACCCACAAACTTTAGAAGAGATGGGGTTGTAACGAGGAGGTCTTCATCACACAGGAACTCTCTCTAAAGTACTAGATTTTTCCAGAATGTAGGCCAAAAATTGGAAAGGGGAAGGGCTCTTGAACTGTAGCACTCAAGCAAAGGAAGACCAGGAGGAATCAGTGTGGCTTTGCTAGCAGTGCGTTTTACTGTAGCTGCAGAGGAAGGTAACTTTGCCTCTGTCCTTACACAAGCTCAGGTTTGGCAGATGGGCTTCACTACTCTGTATGTGCACCTGACCTGCTGAGTGATTTCTGAGGGAAGACAGATAGTTCAGACCTTTGATCTTCAGATTTTTACTTCCTCCCATGAGCCTGCTGGTGAGAGTTGTAGAGGTTTTGTGACTTTGGTGCTTGTTTGCTGGGACCTAATCTAAGAGCACCAGCTTCTTTTGCAGGGGCTCTGTAATATTTTCAGCTCGTGAGCTGGGAGGATAGCTGGAACTTACTGGAGAGTGGAGGAGTGGCCTGTAGCATGGAAAACCTGGATGTGGTTTCCAGCCCTGCTGAAGACCTTGGGTAAGGCATTGGTTTTGCACTGTCACTGCCCCATCCCTTTTGGTAGCAGCAAGCTGTGAATTGACTTAGGCATTTAAAGAAGCCTCAGCCACACTTTCTTTATGCCTTAATTGCCCATCTGAGTGATGGGGATAATAGCAGAGTCTCAATTGCCAGGCCTACTGTGAGCATAGGTGTCTACGGCTGCAAAGCCTCCAAATACTGGGCCAGTGGTATCCTCTGATCACCACAGGTCATTGACGACAAAGTCAGGCTCCTACATGAAGGAAAATGACCCAGAGAAGATACTTGTTTTACATAGTTGGTGGAAGTCATGTCACTGCTTTTAGAGAAGAAAAGCTTCCAAATGTGGAACTGTATTTTTCATGGTCTAATAGACGACCACTTTTTGAAACAGTCTTGCCTTTAAGCAAATGTTGCACAACAGAATTTTGTTCTAAAATGTGTCAAGATGAGAGCGAATGTTATTCACACCAAGATACTTGCAAAGGCTCTCAGCAGAACTAGATCTGCTCATCACCAGGGCAGGAGGGAGCCAAAAAGGTCAGCCTGATGCAAACACTGCATTAGAAAGCGCTCTTCCAAGCACTTTGTTCCTCTTTACCAGAAGCAGCCACCTTTCCTGTGTGCTGGTACAGCAGAGATGGGGCCTGCTGACACCTGGGTTTTGTCTCTGCCTTGGTTGGGAGAGTTGGCACCAGCTGTGGTTGGGAAGAAATCATGAGGATTTTCTGAGGAAGGAGATGTATTTTCCCAGGAATACAGGGGTCTGTCTGTTTTACAGGAGTCTTCTAAATAGGGATCCAGCTTGGGAAGCACATGTGCATCACCTGTCAGCAGTTCAAGGTCATTCATCTGAATTTGGCTAGTGGGCAGGAGAGCCAGCCTGGCTGTGGGTGTCTGCCCAAGCCAGCAGGGGTCTGTGTGCACCCACAGTCAGAAATGCAGTGTTTTAACCTGGGAGACTTGAGGCTTGCCCCCTCAGCTCCTTGGGGTATTGAACCATGTTAAGTAGACCAACAGATGACTGTGCTTGTCTGCTGAGAATTGGAGCTGTCCTGAAGTGCCTTGGACATCAGGTTTGTTTGGTATCGTCTGGCTGAGTTTGGAGGACACGGGGTATTCAAGTCCTGTGAAAATCTGTCTGGTGGTTTCCAGGGAGGTTTGCTTCTGAAGGAGAAGTGACCATTTCCATTGCAGTACCATGCAAGTACTCAGTGTGGTGGGCTATGAGATGCTTCATACCCCAAACCCAGCTTTTGGGTTTCCTAGCATCTGGCACCATAGCTCAAGATTTCCCATTCAGGAAGTCAGTATTTTTCAGTTGTTATCGTTATAAGCCAGACCTAAAAATTTTAAAAGGGGAAGTTATCGTGTGCTGAAGCTTTTTGCAGCAGTGCAAAGGTTCAGACAGCATGAGCAGGGTCAATCTGGAGAGCTTGAAGCAATAGGCACTGAGTTCACTGGAGTGTAGACGAGTGCTGAGGGAAATGGGGTGGGAGAGAAGAATAGCAGTGTTCAGGGGGCACAGGTAAAACCATCTGGGGGAGGGAGACGTTACACTGGTCTGCTTGCTGTGTTTTGTCCTCACATCTGCACTCCTCCTCGGGGAATGTGAAGATACACAGAGAAGCCCTTGGGAGGGGAAAGAGGGACGGTGACTCATCAGCTTTATAAATCACAAACCATCTGTGTCTTTCTAACACATTGTGAATGAGTCAAAGAGGGAGGTGTGCAGCTCTAGACACATGCAGGTTACTAATGTTTTGAGCTCTTCCCTTTCTTTTGGGAGCTCCATAGACTCCTTCAGTGCTCTGTCATGTTGGGTGAGGCTGATGCAAAGGCTGCTCCGCATATTGGGCAAATAGTTAGCCAGGCATCCCATAAGTCTCCGTGTATTTCTTGTCTTGTTCAGACACAACATGCTGGTGACATAATTTTCTTCTCATTGCTCATTCCATGAAATCTAAAGCCCTCTAAAAAGTGGTCACCAAATGGTCTCCTGGCCTCAGCCCTCATTCCTTCCCCTCTGTCAGGTCCCCTTGGCACATTTATGTTTCCTGCTGTGATGTGTGCCATGTGCTGCCTAAGCCAAGAGACATGAGACTTTAGGGGCTACTTCTTGAGAAGTGAAAGACTCTTTTTTGAGAAATTTAGAGCTTTTTTATCCTACCCTGCCGCCATGCAAGAGGGATGCTCAGAATGTGCATGTGATTTTTATTTTTTCCCCTTTACAGTTCACCTGCAAAAGCATTTGTAAGTGCCTTGATAAATTTACTTGAAAAAATTTGTCACTCAGCTGATTAAAGGCAGGGTACTGTGGTTCCCAGAGCAGAAAAAATTGCCAAGGGAGACAAGCAAGCAGTGTGAGAAGTACCAAAGCAGGAAAACTTTGGTACTGGTGCTTAAGTTTTGTAAGCATGTGTAGTAAAACAATGAAGTGTCTTGATTCTGTCATAGCCCATCGTCTTTCTGCTTTAGAGGCATTTAACTGACAATGTCCTTATAATAATAATAAATCCGAAGGGAGAGAGAGAATATGTAATAATATAAAATAGTAATATAGGAAATGTATAGGCAGTGTCATGGAATGATGGATGACATGAAGGAGAAAGGGGACCAGATGTTGCTGTTAAGATGTTTGATCTTGACAAATGGGAAATGCTTAAATGATGTTTAGTAATTAAAGAATACTTCTTTAAATATCTCCCGCTTTCCCAGGGAAAAAAAAAAATCACTTTAAAAGCACACCTGAAAAGAAATTAAGCTGAACATTCAAACAGAATAAACTATTTTTTTTTCCTGCATAAAATCAAAGATAGATCCTGCTCTTACCCACATAGCTGAAGATGGTGCCTACAGTTAATTTTTGTTTTGTCTCTGTGAGTCTCTTGTCCTCCCACCACATGGTGCTGGATAAAAACTCAATATGAAGAATTACTTAAATCCAGAGACTTTAATGCAGCCCAGTGACGAGGATTCAGTGAGCTGCACAGACAAGTAATTAAGCTAATTAGAATGAATGTTTTTATAGTGTTTCTATTTCTCTCTTAAGAAATCTGTTGTTCTTTATTTCTCTTTTATGAACATGCAAGTACCCACCCTAGGGGTAAAGACACTACTGATTAAAGGAGATAATTTTGACGGGGTATGTGACTAATCTTTGGAGCTCACTGCCCCTGGAAGCCACCGATGGAGGGCGTTGGTCAGAGGTTCAGCCCTCCTGCAGGTGCTGAGAGTGTCTGCTGGTGTATCTGACTGTATCTCCAGGGGGTGGTTCACACATCTTCTGGCTTGGAAGAGGTCAATTCATTATTTTCCCTTCCCAAAGGAGAGGGCGAGGCCCCAGGAGTGCACCCCCTAGTACCTTTTGGGTTTTCAGTGTGCACAATCATAGATGCTACTGGGAATTTTGGTCCCTTTCTTTCCCTGAACATCTGCAACTCCAGTGGAGGGCACCAGCTAAGCCACGTGTTGAGCAGGGCACCAAAGCAAGTGCCTCTGGCAGAAGCCCACATTAAAAGGACAAAAAAGCTTTTCCCAGACTGTGTCAACTTCTGAAGACAGCAGGAGCTGTGGCCCTTGTGTGCTGATCATGGTCACCCAGGTGCCCCATGTCATGGGGAAGCTGTAGGTTGCCAGCCCTTTTTCTGGAGGAGAAAGCAGTGACCAGGAAGTGAGGAAACCTGGATTTTTGTCCCCACTTCAGCACTCTGGTGCTCTTAGTCCCACCTGTTGCTTGCCCATCTGCTCCAGTGTGTGCTTTCCTGGACCATCTCCTGACTAGCTTCAGATAAAGGCCATTGTCTTGGGTGGAACAAGTAACCATTGCTACAATATAAATACTGTTTCAGGGCATGAACCAGCCTGTAAAGTGCAGTTTTCATCCTGAGTAGATTATTCTGTCACTTTTCCAGACAGAAAAAAATAAAATAAAATCAGGCCTAATGCAGTTTTTAGGAACTAAAGTTAAGCCTGCATTTCAAGCAGACAAAAAAAAAACAAAACAAAACCAAACAAACCCAAACCATACAAGCCAGCAACTGGAGATGAGTACTTCTAATAGACAATTTACAGCACACAATGTTCAGCTTCCCCTTTTCTGGGAAGGGGTTGGCCACTGGGTTTTGTGCAATGTGTAGCACAGAAAACCCACCAGTTTTTTCCCCCTTGTTTGCCTTTGCAGCAGCACAGCTGAGAACATTTGAGTTCAAAAGGCTCGCCCGTGAGTAGTGTGCTCTGAAAGACGCCCAGTGCGCCGTCCTGCCTGACACAACCTATTCTGGTAGAGCCTACAGAGGGCTTTTTTTCCCAGAATATCTCTGTTTTCCAGAATAAGTTTCTTTATCTCCACACAGTGGATCACGTTGTAGCTGAGCTGTTAATGTAAAGAGGTGGCTTTCATGTGGATTGGCTTAGGCACACACTTCTTCAGGGTTTTCCACCATGGTTGGTGCCTTTTGAAACCTCATTTCATCCTACCCTGAGCCTATCTCCACCAAAACCCCTCATTTTTGTTTTATCTGTGTATTTTTAGAGTCTCTCAGTGACCGTGGCATAGGGCTTCAAGGCAGAGGCGGGATGTACTCTGGATTTGCTTCTGCACCTATTCACAGGCACGTTGACACCCAGTTTCACGGGGTGTGTTGCTGGGGAGCCGGGAGTCCTGGAGGCAGTTTGATTTGCTGATTGCCTTTGAAAGGTGTGAGCCCCTGGTCCTTAAAAGAAAGAAAAATTATCAATTGCTGGTTATCTTTAGACAAAAATTGGTTGTCACGGCACCCTGCTACAAACATCTGTGTGTTTTGGTTTTTTTTTAGTTAGAAATGTCTACACCAACATATGCAAATGGAAAATATACAGCACTTTCAAATTTATTTTTTCACATACCTGTAAAAATTATTGCTGTAACGATCTGTATACCTCCCCATTAATTGTGTTTTATTCGGCTTACAAAGAACTGCAAAAGTGTCAGAGCTCTAGGCTGCTCTGACTTAAATGCAGTTTTAAAAGCTCTGCTCAAGTTCACAAAACCTGCCTTCCTTTCTGTGGTTTTCTTTTGTAAATCATTACCATCCCGACCTATCACGCAGGAATTGTTTGCCCTGGTTTGCTTCTGCTTATTCTCCTGCATATAATTAAGCAATGGTTTCAAGTGTTTTATCACAGTGGAGAGCAACAGCATTTTTTTGCTGTGCTAGCTGATGTGCTTTTAGATATTACTTTAGCAGCTACATGCTAAAAACAGTTGTAAGGAAGGAAAAACATCACCCTAGGCATGTTCTTTTTTTGCACCATGAAATGTGTATCTCACCTCTCATCCTTGGTTGTATAGGAGAATAATATTAACGCAATATTAATGAGTGTGAATTCAGCATCTCTGATGTGGAGTAGGATGGTAGCTCTGCTCTGTGCTACATGTGTTTCATTGCTGCAGCCTTCGTGAGTAGGTGGTCGGGGGGGGGATTTGGATGCTGTGAAGTAATACAAGCTGATTTCTGCTCTGCTCTATGGGTCTGACTTGTATGCAGCCAAGCACGCTGGAGTTGACTGTTAAAAGCAGAGATGCGCAGAGGGACACATGCTTGAGAAACTTGGGGGTCCCAGGGACCCCCATATTTGGAAGGTTACAAGAGGGTGAGGACCATCCTTGAAGCTAGCCAGAAATGACCAGACCCCCTGAGGTCCATCATGGTGTGGCTGGTCACACGTCCTGGAAGGGATGCCAAATTCTTCAGCTCAGGAGAACCCTGGTGCAGGTGGTGTCTCTGCTTTAAAGGCAGCCTGCGGTGTTTGCAGGGTGGTTTGCTATGCTCTGAGGGCAGAGCATAGCATCCGTGTTGAGGTTTTATGAGACCCGCTTGCTCCATGGTAAAGTGGGATAGTATCCCCCCCAAAAAAAACGTAGTGAAAGATTTGTGTCCAACAGGCCCTTGCTAGTGAGCTCCAGTTGGTACTGTGCACCTCTTCTATTACTCCTGCTGCTTCAACAAGCTGGAGAAGGGGCATGGGAAAGCTCTAAAGAGGACTTTGTACCTTTGTGGTATTAAACATCATGTTCAGACATAGAAGAGAGGGTTTGGTGGGAGGAGTGTGTTAAATTACCAGGGTATAATTTTCTGTGGTTTCTCTGTGTGGCAGAGAGGATGGTGTTCATGAAGGCTAACCTCCTAAGCACTACAGCAATAAAATGCTTCCACCCTCTTCAAACATCATCTGGCCCTTGCAAATGAACCCCCTCTATATTTCTGTGCTTTGCAGGTAACCTTGTGGTGGTGGTTTTCCTGCTGTTTGGTTTTGGATTAGGACAAGTGCTGGGAACTCTGCTAGCACAGGCCAGAGCAAACAATGCAGCAAGGTGAAAAATAAGGAAAATGTTATTGACAAATCACACAAATATCACTAAAAGTGTTTTTCTCTGTTTTCTTTCTTTCTTTCTTTGTTCGCCTTTTTTTTTTTTCTTTAAAAAAAAAAGCAAGGTATTTCTATGAAAAGTAAAGATCTATTTGCACTGGGTGGGAGATTCAAACTCTTTCAGCCTCTGTTGTACTACTTTCTTCTAGCCCTCAGCTGGAAGTGAGATGCAGCATGAAGTGGTGATATTTCTGGTGCGTTTTTCCCTTCCTGCCAAAGTTAAGGTTTTCCCTGTTTTTCAATTGTACGTCCCTTCAAATCTGGTTGTCTTTGGACAGTCTGTTTCAGACTCACTCATGTCTTGGGGTACGAGGGAAGACAGAGAGCATCTCACCCCGTCTCTCCACTGCCCTACCACTTCACCAGCCACGGCTCACAGGGCTTTGAGCACTGCTTTGTGTGACCCGGCTGTGTCCCAGCTGCCATGGAAAATTCCCACTCTGTCACCACATCAGAAGAGTCTGTGTGGGAGCAACACTGCAGAAAAGGAGTTCAGTCTTTACCCAAATATTTGCTTTTTTGAGGGGAGCAGGCATACAGCTAACTACGTGCATAAGGGAAAGATGGGAGGAAGTGAAAAAATTTTAATTTTCAACAAGAGAAAGCTTTTTTCTTTTTTTTCTTTTCCCTCTCCATCTCTGTGCTTGAACTGTACAGTTATCTTTTGCTGCTAGAAGGTGGCTTTGCTATATAGGCAAATGTTTTCCAGTGCCTGCCAGGTCTAAAAGCATGGTTATTTTCCCTGGGCTGTGTTCTGCAGTTTCCTCTGTCTGGGACCAGGCGACCAGGTAGGAAATGTGCTGTTTCCTCAGTCACACACAGAGTCACCAAATGAGGTCCCACTTTGTTCTCACATCAGGTGTGCCAGAGCCATTTAAACATAGGTTTGAAAGATCATAAGACTGTGGCTGGGCTATTTCTTTCATTAAGTTTCAGAAATTAAGCAAAACAAAACTAGGGCCTCACTCATAACTGCTGTGACGCGCTTTTGGGGACAGATGTTTGAAAGAACACATTGCTTTCGACCTGTACATTCTTGTCCCAGATGGCTTTGTTGAAGCAAAGCAAATCGAAAGCTCTTGTTTCTGTACATGGGTTCTCTGTGGTTTGGTTTGGAACTTGTTCACAACAGTAGCTGCCTGCTCAGAGCCAAACACATTCACTTATTGGTGGGTTGCCTTTTGCTGCTTTGCACGTTTGCTCATTTAAAAAATATTTTTAAAAATTTTAAATTAGGTGATTTTATGGGTTTTTTTTGGACACCTTGCAGTATGGCAAAATGAGCAGGAGAATGTGGCAGGTGAGCTGCAGGTGTGAGGGCTGTCTTCTCTCCTTGTGTCCAGGGTTGCTGCTCGTGGAACAGCCACCAGCAGCAACCCTGGATCTCACATTTATGAGCACCTCACATCTGTGAGCACCCCACGGTAGCAGCAGCCTAAAGAGGCGGTCAGTTGTCCAGAGTCCTGTCCATAATGAAACATGAAGAGTGAACCAGGACAGCTTTAGGGATAGAGGTTGACCTGTCCATGGGATAACCCTATTCATTGAGCATCAGATGTGAATTTTGCCCTTCAGAGGGGTGTGTGCTGTGGACATGGCTCCGGGCAATAAGTGTAGCTCGAGTTCCCATCAGGATGCACTGGTTGCTAAGCCTTGGCTGTTGCTGAGGTGGTATTGTCTATTCTCCTCACTGTGCAAATCTTGATAGTCATTGCTAGCTGGAGGAACAGCCATCTGCAGGGGAAATCCAGAGGTTTGTGGAGTCAGATTTGTGTTTCTCCCTGCCTGCTGAGCTCCAGCGGAGCAACAGCCTGGGAGAGCCATCTCACTCAATAAGCAGAGGAGCTGAAGTGGCACCATTTAGCAGTTTTGTCAGGAGCAACGCCACGTATTTAAAGCTGTCTGCTGGGGTTTGGATGTTCCAGTGAGTGGTGGCTTATGTTTGAAAGCTGTAAGATGCTCTTTGTACTCTGTCTGATGTCCTCAAATGAGATGTGGCAGTCCCTGCAAACATATGTGATGCAGCTCCCAGAGTTGTGCTGGGGGGGGTCCATCGTCCTTAGCAACTGTGTATTGATTTATCCCAAATGGCATCCTTACTGAGGTTCTGGAGGGGCCATGGCTTGGAGGTCCCAGTAAACTCTCCTTGCTCATACAGGCATTGGGCGTCATTTCTTCCCACTCTCTCAGGATGCAAGTCAAAGGTACAAAGGCAGTCTCTGCCTGGTGGTGAGCTCTCTGAACTACACATCTTAGATTGAAATTCATTTGGTTTTGTTACTGACCTCCAAAAAGAAGCATTTGACTTGGGCTTGATTTCTACAGTGGATAGTGATTCTCATGTGACAGAAAATAATATTCAAAGTGTAGAGTTATCAAACCAGCAATTGGACATGTGGAAGGCCACTCTGTAGAATAGAAGATGGAAGAGAAGGAACAGTCTGTACAATTTGCTAGTAAAACTGTAGCAGATCAAATTTTTCATCTGTCCAGATGTTTTGGAGGGACCTTGACCCTTTGCCCATCCTCTGTATCAGAGCATCCTTGCTTAGGACTGATCCTCATGTCCTCATGAGAGGTGGGAGCTCAGTGCAACAACTCAGCGTGGCAGAGGGCTTGCAGAGACTGGGAAATTCAAAACATTTAATCTGACTTTGAATCAAAGATTTCTTAGAATTTGTAACCTAAATGTTTCTTGTTCTCCACTCTTTACCTTCCATCCCATTCCTTTATCTTTTTGTCCTTAGTTCTTTCTTCCTTGCATGTGGGGGTTATTCAGTGAAATATAAATAAGCCTTGCTCTGTCTTTGATGTCTTTTGAATTTTCTTCCTTTTACTGATGTTGTCACATGAATTTTGCAGAAGGTCACACATCAGAAAAGGACCAGACTGTTAGGTGCAGCTGTGTGGCCTGAGAGGGAGAGTGAGCTGCAAAGGAGCATCCTAGGAGATGTGGCTCCCTCTTCATCTCCACAACCCTGTCCCAGGGCACTGCCTTGCACCTCTGTTCCCTGATCTGTGAAAGTCAATGTCATGAGCATGGTGAGATCTGCAGGACGGAGTGAGATGACCCACCCACCTTCACCCTGTTTCCAGCAGCTGCCAGGCTTGCAGACCCCATTCTGCCCCCTTTTTTCATCTTTTGGCCTGTTTCAGCTAAATTGGGTACAAAGGAAGAAACTTGAAATATAATTAATTTTCTGTAAGCATCATTAAAAATAGGTGGCCAGCAAGATGAGTGTTCAGACAGCTGCATCTTTGTCTCTAGCTTCTGATCTTGTCTGCAATGGGATGCAGCAAACCACAGATCACAGCCAAAATACTCTGCGGGATAATGATTGTGAGGGAAAGTAGAAGGGAATTTGGAAGGAATATGTGGAAATAATAGAGCATATTCAGTGTCATCCAGTTTAAAGGGCAGTCACCACAAATCTATAGAAAACCTGGCACCATTTCTTCCACTGTTCATCTGTTTGTTTATTATTAAAAGGGAGAAGGAAAAAAAGGAAATGGAAGAGATGATATTGGTCTAGAGGTGCCGAAGATTTGGGGAATGATGATGGACCATGGTGGTGATCCCAGAAATGAGGAGGGAAATGGCACCATGTCATCATGACTAAAGCAGGGCTGTAAGCCCTGATGGAGCTGAGCAAAGATGCTCCATTTCCCGGGGAAGCACCTGGAGCCTAATTGCTTGAAAGTCAAACAGATGCTCCAGTGCTTCAGCAAATCAGGGTGAGTGTGCAGGGAGCATCCCCGTTCCCTGCTGGGGCTGGGAGGTGCCCAGGCAGCGGTGGCTCTGAAGGTGCAGCACTGTGTGGTTCTGCTGGGGCACCTACCATACATCCTCTCCGTGGTGCCTATTTAGCGTTTCACAAGAGCCTTATCTGCCAGGCTTCATGGAGAACTCATTTATGGAATGCTTCATGTATGGACAATTGCTTCACATTGGGTTTTGAGTGCATGAAGCTTGAAGTTGCTGTCCCTGCTCTTATCCCCAGCTGGAGCTGGCAGTCTATATCTCTACCAGTGTGCAATTTTGAGTCTCCATGTATACAAGAGTGGTGTGATCTGTGACTGGCAGGGTAGCTCTAGAGACCTGCAGAGTATTCAGGAGCTGCAAACAGAACTGAGAGGTTAGTGGCTGCTTTTACAGTGACTGTTGGTGGCTCTTGGGCCAACACGCAAGTGAGAGAAGCAGATTTGGGGGTAGCACTGAGGGGGTTGTAAACCATCCACTGGTGTTGGATGTGTCCAGATGTAACTGCAGTGGAATTTTATCTCATTTGCTCTCATTTTGTGCTGGGTACTGGGTGTAAATGATCATTTACAGGCTTCACAATGAGAAAATCTGAATTTGGTTAGACATTAGATCTTAGAATCACAGAATGGTTTGGTTTGGAAGGGACCTTTCACGATCATCTAGGCCATCCCCTCTGCCATGGGCCAGCATGTCTTTCATTAGATCACTCATTCAGATTCTTCAATTAATATGGTTCTACAAAAATTAATGCAGGTCTTACCTGCTCTGCAGATCTCCACTTTCTATCCTCCTTCAGTCTGTAAACTCAAGTGCCCACCCTATCCCATCCAAGGACTCATTGACTGTAAAAGATGAGTTTTTCATCAGGACTGGAAGTATTATGAATCCAGAGCAAATGAGAGTCAAGGACTGATTAGAAAAAGCATCTTTTCAAACAGGAGAGTGGCTTTTGGTTTTTTAATTAACAAAACTTTTGACATTTGCATTCTCCTCCTTCCCTCCACCCGCTCCCGACGAGTGCAAGCAGATCCTAAAACAGCTGGTGTAGTTTTTCTTTGTGGTTGTTCTGACTGATGTTGACCTCAGATCCTTTTAAAAATATGTTTTACAGAATTCTTGCATTTGGGAACTTACAAAACCACTTTGATATATGAATCATGCTTAAAAATGGATTTTTAAAATTCTGTAGGGAGTAAAGAGTACAAATCGGAGCTTGATGAGAATATCAGCAGGGTCACAGGAAGGGACCCTGCTAAAAGGTATCTAAGGGATTCTGTGACCTTTGCTAGATACCGCCATCAATATTGAGTGAAAAGTGGTGTTTTAAGGAAACTTTTGTTCCACAAAAGACTTGCTAGGCCTCCATAGATATACTGCAGTTTCTTTGAACCCACCTCTCATAAAGACACAGAAACTTTTAAAGTGTTGATTTGCATTAACTCTTCTTTCTGCCTGTACTTTTACAGCCAAGGCAGGCCTTATAGCTTTATTTAGCACCACCCATCATTAGTAACCACAATCATTTTGTAGACATATGTACAAGGTAAGTGACAGTGGGAAGTAATTAAGTTTAATATAAATCACACTCGATTTCAAATCTGCAAGCTTCAAAATAACAATTATTAGAACCTGCAGCTTCTATAAAAAGAGGCAGTATTTATAGCAGTATCTTCTTTCTTTGCCAGCTAAACACACTGAGGCTAGTGGAGATTAAAATCCCCTGTCTGTTCATCTTACTTGTTTCAAAGCCATTTTTCTCCTATGGCACACCTCATTGAGAATTACCCACTGCTTTTATTCTTTGTGGGGAGATTTTTGACTCTTAAGTTGATGACGGGGAGGAGAAAGAGTTCAGCATTGTCCAAAACGGCCTTGTAAATGTACATATCTTGAGCTGTGGCTTTCTGCTAAATATGTGGCTTATATATAGATCAGTGCTTAATGATGTGTGCTTTGTTTCACAGGTATCATGCAGCTGACAGGTCTGCTGGTGGAGCTGATGGTCATAGCTAGAGCAGAAAGTCTTCATTAAACAAAAGAGAGTAAAGTAATCCAGGAAGATTGTAGCGGTTTACAAGATCTATTGAGTTGATTGCTCAAAAAAATTCATCATTTGGGACGACAGCCTGCTGCCAGTGCCTACCATGGCTAGCAAAAGAAAGTCAACAACTCCCTGTATGGTACGAACTTCTGAAGTCATGGAGCAGGAAGGTGCCGAGGGCACAGAGGCTCCTAAAGAGAAGGGGGTTGGCGCACCACAGCAGGACTCTAAAAAAAATTGGCCTTCAGAAAGCTCGGTCAAAGACTGCGAAGTGGTTGAGGCAAAGCCCCCATCTGAAAATCAGTCTAAGAAGCCCCAGGGTGGTTATGAGTGTAAGTACTGCCCTTACTCAACACAAAACTTAAATGAGTTTACAGAGCATGTTGACACTCAGCATCCAAATGTCATTCTCAACCCCCTGTATGTCTGTGCTGAATGCAACTTCACAACCAAAAAATATGATTCTTTATCTGACCACAACACAAAATACCACCCTGGAGAGACTAACTTTAAACTGAAATTAATTAAACGCAATAATCAGACTGTTTTAGAGCAGTCCATTGAGACCACTGCTAATGATGTCACTGTCACAAGCGGTGGTCTAGAAAATACAGAGTGTGATGATTCACTTCATGGGGGAATTAGTGCAAGTAAAGCACCAGTGATGAAACCTGGAAAACCTAAAGGGGAAACCAAGAAGGGTCCAAAAAAGCCAGAAGAGGGAGTTCCAGAAAACCACGTGGATGGCACTCTCCCCCGCATCATAACTGAAGCCACTGAAGCTATTGCTTGTATCAACGGAGAACTTCTCCATGATGTGCTGGCCCACGTTATGCCCTCTGTGCAGCTGCCACCAAATATTAACCTTGTCCCCAAGGTCCCGGTACCTCTGAACAGTACCAAATACAACTCTGCACTGGACACTAATGCAACTATGATCAACTCTTTTAATAAATTTCCTTACCCAACACAAGCAGAGTTGTCATGGTTGACAGCAGCATCAAAACATCCAGAAGAACAAATCCGAATCTGGTTTGCTACACAACGTTTGAAGCATGGTATAAGTTGGTCTCCCGAAGAAGTGGAGGAGGCAAGAAAGAAGATGTTTAACGGTACTATCCAGGCAGTTCCCCAAACCATCACCGTCCTGCCAGCTCCTTTGGCAACTGCAAAAATGCCCCAGCCCATCATCCAGACAGCTTTGCCTTGTCAGATACTGGGCCAGACCGGTCTGGTGTTGACTCCTGTGTCAAATGGTTCAACCGTTTCCTGTTCACCAATTACACTTGCTGTTGCCCCGAACCAGGGGCAAAAGAGGACAATACAGACCTTATCAAGTGCTCCAGAGGCCAAGCGTCCTCATGTAGTTCAGGTGCCTGAGATTCCTGCCAAGCTGACTGCTGTGCCGCTGACGCCAGCCAGTGAGCGAAAAAAGACGAAGGAGCAGATAGCAGAGCTGAAGGCCAGTTTCATGGCAAGCCAGTTTCCTGATGATGCAGAAGTCTACCGACTGATAGAGGCAACGGGTCTCTCCAGGAGCGAGATCAAGAAATGGTTCAGTGACCACAGGTATAGAAGTCAGAGAGGCATTGTGCACCTCGCTGGTGATGCTCTAGGGAAAGATCAAATAGCACCTTCAGCTGGCCGACATGGCCGAACGTTTCACCCGTACACAGATTTTACTCACCAGAGATTCAGAGAAAAAACTCAAGAGCAGCTTAGGGCTCTTGAGGAGAGTTTCCTAAAGTGCTCTTTTCCTACTCAAGGAGAACTGGACAGGCTGCGAGTGGAGACTAAGCTGAGTAGGAGGGAGATAGATTCCTGGTTCTCTGAGCGAAGAAAGATAAGGGACAGCATGGAGCAAGCTGTCTTGGACTCAATGGGATCATACAGAAAAATTAAAGAACAAGGAACTCCCAACGGTGCAATAAACCAGGCAGAACTGCTGAGTAGCTCTCAGCTCCCTGGTGCTTTATCTGGGTCCTCCACCACATTGAAGAAAACCCAAGAACAGATTCATCTACTGAAAAGCACATTTGCAAGGACCCAGTGGCCATCGCCCCAGGAGTATGACCAGTTAGCATCTCAGACTGGGCTCACAAGAACTGAGATAGTTCGTTGGTTCAAGGAGAACCGATCTTCACTAAGAACAGGGTCACTTAAATGGATTGACCAGTACCAGCAGCAGTATGTTGTTGATGGTCATAATGAGCAAAGCCAGAAAAAGGGATCAAAACACGCTGAGAGTCCAAAGAATGATAATGAGGTGTCTCGGCAGCATTACCAGGAGCGTAAAAAACTGAACGAAGAGAATGGGGGGAAGCTAGTGGTGAGAGCAAAAAGAGACTGCGAACCACTGAAAGACTCCTTGTTGGGGAATCAAGCAGAGGGTACGGACAGGTTAGAGTGCAACAGCCACGATGGCCACGGCAGCGAGGAGAATGAGGAGCCAGCAGAGGTCAACTGGGTGGAGGTGACAGTGGGAGAGGATGATGTTGCATCAGACTGTACAGACAGCTGGAGCCAAACGGCACCCGAAGGCCAGGCAGAGCTGGTGGACTTTGACTCTGAAAGTATATCTGGAGACAATTCCCACGTATAGACAGGTAATGCTGATGGTGCCCTGTTTCTCTGAGCCCGCCTCTGTCTGGCTGTGCTTCCAGCATCCTGTAGCTCCTCTTCAGTATAAACCCCTGGAGCCCATCCCTGACGGATCCTTGTGCCTGCTGGATGCCTGAACAAAAGGGAGACCCATCCTGCTTGTAAATTAAAGCAACTGCATGGTAGGGGAGGGTTTAGTGCTCTTTGCATTGTTTCTTATCTCCTTGTGGGTCAAGTCCTGGAGAAGGGAGATTTTTATTTTATTTTATTTTGACAATAAGTGATTAAACCTTAGACTTTCCACTTATAAATAGCCTGTGTAACCTCTGCAGTTCTTGATACCTATAACATACCAGCTGAGCTAAGCAAAGAAATAGCAAGTAACATTAGTGGCTGATAGCCCCTCGCTAACAGATCATTGATCTCCCCTGAGTAGAGGTTGTGCCTGTTTTTGCACCTCGGGTCCTTCTTTTGCAGCATCCTGCCCTGCTCAGAAGAAAACAATCACTGGGGGAAGGGCCCCAGACAGAGATGCTTCTTTATGTGACAGTAAGCAAAAACCCAAACGTGGGGACTGAAGTAGCTCATGCAAATGTGGTCTGTGGCAGGTGAGAACAGCGTCCAACCTCCCTTTGTTCTGCTTGCTGATTCTAGAGGCTTAGGAAATGCCCCAGACTAAGCTGTGTGGGTGTTTTAGCAGCTCGTATTCACAGGATAGGGAATTTAAAAGCAAGCAGCAGGACCTTTCTTTAAGGGGATTTTATACAATCTTGCACAATGTTAAAGGAGGTGTTATTTGGAGACCTGAAGCCTGTTTCGGATAACAGTTGCACAGGTATAAATTGGAGGCAAGCACTGTCAGCATTTCTTGACTTGCGTGTTGAATGGAGTTCAATGGGTCTCTTAACGTTTTGTGCTCAGTAGAACTGAGTCTGTTTCCCAAACTGGAGTCTCCTTAAGCTAGAACTTACCCTACAGAAAGCTCAGCACCCTGCATTAACAACAACAGTGAAAGAGCACCTATTGTAAGTTAGTAGTTTTCTAGTGTCTAATAAGCATAATATACTTTTTCATTTAAAAAAAAAAAATGGAAATACAAAAGGCAGGACTGATAGAAGCCCCTCCATATCTGCACTTTTACTGTTGCAGCTGGCAGTATTTGAATAGATCTGCAATAATAATATATGATTATATATATATATAT
>NW_008621325.1:7962-8242 GCF_000691845.1 Merops nubicus | reverse complement strand
GAGTTTCCCCATTAACCCTTCCGGGGAGGGGGGACGAAGACTTCTACACCATTCCAACCATCCTCCCTCTGGATGCTCCACACCCTCACCCCCTCTTTATCTTTGGCTGTCACCTCAACCTGAGCGTGGAGGGCACCTCAAGCAACCAAAGCTTTATTGCATGGACACAAAGAAGCCACAAAATACATTGCAAAGCAGCAGAGGAGCGAAGGGGCCACCACGAAGCGCAGAGAGGGGCCGTGGGGACGAGGTTGCTGCTCGCAGAAACAGGGCCCAGAAG
>NW_008621325.1:972-7889 GCF_000691845.1 Merops nubicus | reverse complement strand
CTGCTGGTCCTCCTGGGTGCTGCTGCTCCAGCTCCAGCAGCTGAGGGGAGCAAGATCTGGGCAGCCACGGGCAAGGGGGATTCGGGCAGCCGGCCCCAAGGGTGCCACGGAGGAGAGGGAGAAGCTGATGAGAAGTTGGTGGTGTCTTCAGGTAGGACTCGAGCGCCGGCCGTTGGCCTCCCGTCGACGGCGGAGCGGCGGTCAGGCGGTGAAGGGGTTCCTCCCGTGGGGGTCAGGGTCTGGAGAGCTGGAGGGGGTCAATGAAAGGAGAGGGTCAAGGCTCAGCCAAGGCTCTGACAGCGTTTCCTCCCCCTCCCAACCCCGGCCGTGCCTTGGGCTTGGGGGACATGTGGCCCTGCAGCTCTTCGGCGTGATGCTGACATCATCCCCATCCCCAAAAAAAATAAGGCTGGGTGATCTGTGACCAGGTTGAGCTCTGCTGCTCTGAGCTCAGACCCAAATCCATCCTATGTAGGCTGCCAGGTGAGCCGAGGCAGTTGCCACTAAAGCTGCAGCTTTGCCTCCTGGGTTCTCACTGGATGCCAAGAGTGGCTTTTTTTGGGGAGCTCCTCAACGTATCGAGGCCACAAGCTTTTTGTGGAGGAAAAATGCCTCCACCCCATGCCACGTGCTGTCCCTGGGCTGAGCATCACCCCCCTTTGCCTCTCTCTGCCCTGCAAACGTGGCTGGAAGGATGGTGACCGAGGAGAGGTGGTGCTGCTGGCCCCCATCAGGCAGGCAGAGAGGTTTGGGGAGGGATGGACAAGGGCCATGGCATCGAGGGGCTGGGGGTGATGGGTGGGAGGCAGTGGGGAAGAGCAGAAGGCTTTTGAGGAGGTTTTGTGCTTCATCTTGTGCTAAGGGGCCAAAACCAGCCACTGCCAACAACCAGGAGCTCCAGGCTGCCTCCCAAATTCAGCTCCACACGTTGAATCTTGCAGCCCAGCTCCACAAGCACCTGCACACAAGCAAAGAGGAATTTCATTCCAACCCCACCCCGCAGCATTGCTGCATTGAAAGAGGCACAGCATCTCATCCTTTCAATCTGAAATGCTCCGAGGGGAAATCCACATGAAGGAGGAAAAGAAATATCAGGATGCCACTGGAAATCAGTTTTAAACACAGAGGTGGTGTTGCCTCCTGGGCGTCAGGGTTGCATCTTTCACTGGCTCTTTACAGGTGGTCAGAAGCAGCACACAGCTCCTCTGAAGCCCTCCTGTAAGAGATTTATCCCAGAAGGGATCTCTTCCCTGAAGGACCCCACAAAAAAACACCCCCACACCACTAACTGAGGCCTTTTGGGTGACCACGTCGTGGAGATGTCTTGGGAAATCCTTTTGGATTTCCATTGTGGTTCAACCCCTACGTTGTGCCTGAATTCAGGAGTAGTGCTGCTCCATCCCTCCTGCCTGATGATCTCAATCTCCTTGTGCCTGACCATGCTGCATCCTGCACCCTGGAGCTTCATCTGAAGCATCAAAACCCAAAACACCTCCAGAGCCAAGCAGCACTCGGCCCCTTTTTGGTTCAGAAGTGCTCCTAGACACACACTTTCCTCCAGGAATCAATCATGCCACCGAGATGCTGCCCACAGGGAGCTGGGATAGAGCACTCCAGGAGTGCTTTAAATACTCCAGTCCTCACACACACCCCCAGATTTCCCTTTTCTGACCCAAGCAGCTCCTTCTAGAGACAGCAGGAGCATTTTAGCTCAGAAATGAAGCCTCCTGCAGCTCCATTTTTTTATCTCCTAGCTGGTTTTGTCCCCCCTACGTGTGGAGCCAGCCAGAGCATCGTTTCTGGGAAGAGCCATCCCTGTGGTTCCACAGCCTCAGCACGGGTGTGGGAATCCAGAGCTGCTCTGGTTTCTCACTTGGCTAGGCAGGATGCCTTCTGAGCAACACGGTGTCTCCTCTCTCTCCTCTTCCTCTTTGCAGGACAATGGTGCTGAAGGGGGTGGGGAAGAGGAGGGGGGAGCGGGCGCACATCTGGAGGCAGAGGAATTCCACATCTGGTACATTCAGTACTTCCTAAAAGTCACTGCCACGTTACCCTTTGGATGGAGGCCTGGGGCTCCGTGCATAGCACAGAGGATTAAGAGCTGCAGCTGCATTTTTTTTGGTGGTTGTTGAAGGGAAAGCAAAAATCTCTCTCTCTCTGCAGAGTCCCAGCTCCCCACGCTATCCAAAATGGGAGCAGGAGGATTGCACCCAGCCCGTGACCTTTCTGCAAGTCTTTCCACCCCGAGCCCCACGCTCGTGGCAGCTGCAGATGGGGCTGCTATGAGCAGAGGCACAGGGCTCCCCCCCTGCACACGCCGACCCCCCCAGGGACAGGGAGGACTGGAGACCCTTGGGACCTCTCCAGCAACGCTTTCCTGTGGCAAAATGTTGGGCCAGGAAGCCCAAAAGGGTTTGGGGCAGCGAAAAGTGGGGGCTGGTGCCTCTGACCTCGTCCCTTGGTGCAACCAGAACTGTAGAGCGTGGGGACGCCCGTGGCCAAGGGAGCTTCTGGCCACCACATGGTTGCCTAGGTCAGCTGAGGTGTCTCCAGGAAGGTCCCAGCACTGAGGGGACCCTTCCTGCAGTGGGACACGGTGCCAGGCACCTGCAAGGTGGAGGTGACCACTGGGCAGTGGGGAGGGACCCAAATACCCCCTGCCTCCTAAACGCCTGGAGCAGGGGCTGGGAGACATCCCAGTGCTGCCCACGCCCTGCCTGGAGCAGAATGCACACGAAAAGCTGGTCAAGGGGGACACCTAGCGACAGCCTGGGGGGGCCCAGGGCTGGAAACTGGGGTACCCCCCTCCCCCGGGGCTGGGGCCTGCAGGCAGCCAGGGTTAGGGGCAACGGGGTGCTGGGTGCTCCTCTTCTTCTGCAAAGAGCATGAGAAAGGGTTTACAGCAAGCCTGGGTCATCCTTCACCCCTGTGGCTGAGGTGAAAATGAGATTAAGGATTGAGCCATCCCATGCACAGAGTGGTTCCCCCCCAAAATCCCACCTCTGCTGGCACTGGAGGGGTGATATTACCCTTGCTAATGCCTCATAGCTTGAAATCAGCATGATTAAAAGTGACTAACATGGATATAGGAAAAAAAACCTGAATTACAAGTAAAAGAGAGTATTAAATTTAAAGAGTCTCCCTGGTGAAAGTCACTTTCCCTAAGGGAAAAACAATCTGTTTTTTTCAACCCCGTTATGTACTAGATTTGCAAGACCAATCCGGGACAAAAAGTGCACACAGCAATCCTCCAAACATCTAATTTTGGGAGCACGACCTGGGAAGGATATGAGGGGGAGTGGAGACCTTCAGCTGAGGCCCAAGAGACGAGTGCAGACATCCTCCAGCCCCTCTCTGATGGAGATCCACCACGCTCTGAGGGCAAGGAGGACGCATCAGATCAACGCTCTCCTGCCAAAGTCACCATTTCCCACAAATCAGCACATTCCCAAAGAGTCTGACCACGTAATACTGAGGTCAAAGCTACTTCCAGAAACTCTGAATCATTCTGTCTGGATAAAATGGATTGTTTGAGTGAGAGGAGCAAGGCAGTCAGGTTGTTCTATCAACTGGGACCTTCACTTTGTGTTGAATATTCACCCCAGTGTTGGTCTTTCTCTCAGTGGCACGGCTGTGGTTGCACCACTGGAGCATTTAATCACAGAAAATTCAAACCAAAGGCCTATCACGAGTCAAAGCAGAGCAACGAGGCTCCTTCCAAAGAAAACATCAAATCTCCTTTCAAGCTGTACCAAGGAAATCAAAGCAGAGTTTGACCCGTTCCTTGTGCTTTTGTTATCGTCAACACAGCCCCAGAAGATGCTGCAAACTGTTTAAACATCCCTTTCTCCAGGCCTAGCTCAGCCCCAGATGATGATGGATGAGCTGCTGGATTCCCATAGAACACTAATTTCATTTATTTTGTTGGGTTTTTTTCCTTTTTCCTTTGTAAAATAACCTGACCCCTAAGAGAAGCCACAAAGGCTTGAGTGATGTCAGAAGGAAGGATGCCTCGGCCACGCCAGCAAGACCACATCCTTCCCACTCTCCCTGAAACCCAAATTCACAGAGGGGAGAGGCAATGAGCCAGGCTGCACCTCTCCTTCCACTGAAGAGGGGATTCCTGAGCAATGGGAGGCAAATAAACATCTGCTCTGTAGGGGCCCAGCGTAGATTTATTGCTTTTGGGGTGCCCAGTTTGAGAACCCCCAGCTTCATTTGCAGGAGGGGTGGCATTTCCCAGCTAGAGTTGCTCAAGTGGCTCTTTTTTAACTGTTATAAAAGATCTCAAGACAGCTAAACCAAAAAAAATCACCCTCTATGAGAGCAAGAAGCAGAATTGGGATCCGTTTGGTACCTCATTGCTCCCTTGCCTGCTCGAGTTCCTTGGAAATATCTCAGGATTTAAGGATCATGCAAGCAGGGATTATTTGGAGAAAGGGAGCTGAAATGCCACAGGATAAACCCAACCCCGTGCCCTCACCTCCAGGAGAGGATATGGACTGTTCCACCTCAGGAGAGCACCTCCCAGATGGACCAACCCCACAAACGTGTTGGTTCCTGAGGGATTTCTCAGTCTTGGTTGACATGCTGCTGATGATTTCTGACTGTGCCCTAGGTGCCAGGGCTTTAAAGTGCTCCTGTGTGCCAAGAAAGCAGCACAAGAAGAGCCAGGCTGCTCCTGCCATGCACCTTGCTGGGCCATCTGACCATCTGATCTGATCTGCTCATGCTCTGGCTTGTCCTACAGCCCCGTGGGACAACCAAGCCCCAGCTTCTTCCATGCCCCATGCCCCCTGAGGGCTGCCAGGCCACTGGCTGCTATCCCTTTGCATAAGAGGGTGGTGCCAGTGGGATGTGGAGATCTGCCTGGCTGCCCTGTGCCCCAGCTCCCCACCCAGGCCACCAGGATGGTCATAGAATCACCGAGTTGTTTCAGTTTGACAAGATCTTGAAGATCATCAAGTCCAACCATGAACCTAACACTACCAAGTCCACCACTAAACCACGTCCTGGCACGCTGACGGGTGGGTATTGGCATGCTGGGTCTCACACACACCTAATTTGGTCTTTTAGCAGGAAAAATCCTTCATCTAGACCAGAGTGAGGAAGAAGAGAGGATGAGGAGTCCCAGTTGCCAACTTACCACCTTGGCAGGTGGTTCTGTGCTTGCTCTGGCCAGTTGGCAACTTGGGGGAGACAACTTTGGGTGCCTGGGCCCCCTCCCTCCTCCAGCATCAGCACGAATACGAGGGGGACCTGCTGCCAGGGGAGTTCTCTGGCTCCACCAGAGCCCCCATGAGTTTTAGGCACCTAGGCTGAGCCAATCATTGATGTGCAATGGCAGGGGCTGGTGGCCACCTCCACCTTGCTGGGGCTTTGCCAGCAGCAAGCTTCTGGGCTGGGAGAACGGACCTCTGAGGGGAGGATGCTGCCTTGCTGGAGTAAACTCACAGACTTCACCCTCTCTGAGCCGTGCCATCATCCCCAGCCCTTGTCCCTGGGGCTGGAGTCACAACCCCCTCCCCATCCCTGGCTCTGAGGACATGGTGGCATCACCCAGGGTCCCCTCTGCAGCCAACACCAGCCACAGGAGGAGAAGTGGTCCAGCATTTTGGCAGCAGGAGGGAGGGGAGTCGCCAGCAACGCCAGCTGGCACTGGAGGAGGAAGAGAGGGAGAAGTTGTGAAGTCTTAGAGGGCTCACCTGGAAAAACAATATATTTCCCATGTGGTACCCTGCAAAAGATGCTTGATGTGGCTGCTTGAGCTGCCTGGGGACATGGTGCATCATGATCCCCCCATTCCCAACGTGGGAAAACACACGTACTGTATTATTGGTCCAGTAGGAAACGAGCAGATGGAAAATATATTTGTTTCCCTGTTTGAGAGAGGAGTGAAGCCTGGAAGCAGAAGGGCAGGGCTGGGCACAGAGGGTCTTGGGGAAGGGTGTGGGACACAGACAGGGCAGATTCATCCAGACAAAAGGGGGTAGGAAGAGATGTTTGTTGTCGTACTGTAACTTGTAAATCAGTCTTAGGGAAAACTAAAGCATGACACAAGCCAAAAAACCCTCTCTTTAAATAAAAAAAAAAAAGCCTAGAATAAGTCAGGAAATCTCTCACTCATAGGAACCTTCTCTAAAGCAACGAAAAGCAAAAAGAAAATAAGAAAAGGATGACAACGAAGGGTTTGTAGACAACCCTTCTAAGCTAAGCAGGTGCAGAAGGCAGCAGAGGGAAGGATGGGGCTGGAGGTGGCAGGGTGAGCCAGGAGAAGAACAGTCGGAGCCCAGTGGTAGCAGAGCTGCACAGACATTTATTGAACACGAACAACGACAAAACACAGCGGCTCACGGAGCTTCCTGAGCTACCGTCCAAAGGTCCTGCACGGGGGCACTGCCAAGAGACCAGCTGGACTCTTCCCCCTTCCAGTGGCTCGTGAGAGAAAAACAAAAAGAGAACCCCGTGCGTGGGGGTGTGGGGGTGGGTGAGACCCTTCGTTCAGCACGAAAAACGGCTCGTCGTTTTTTTTTGGGAGCCCCTTCGTTCAGCCCGAAACACGGCTCGTCGGACCTGCCACGGGGCAAGGGGAGAGGGTGGAGGTGACCCCATGCGTGGGTGTTGGCTTGGCTCCCCCACCTTCTGCTCCCCGGGGGGGAAAACTCCACCTCGCCCCGAGGGTTGGGAGGGGCAAAGGGGAGCGGGGACAAGCCAAGGAAGAGGGAGCAGCAGAGGGAGAAGGGGGAGAAAAGCAAGAACTCGGGAGCAGGCCCAGCTCTGAGGGGCGTCACGCGCCCGTAGGCTACATGTAGGCTACAGCAAGTCCCGCCAACGTCAACGCCAAGGTGGAAGTAGCTACACTAAGACTGACACTAGAGACCCCATCATCTTCTCGAGGCCTCGCCAGCGGAGATAAA
>NW_008621325.1:720-932 GCF_000691845.1 Merops nubicus | reverse complement strand
CCCCCCCCAAATGCAGATGAAGTAATAACACCGTACGCTGCAAACAAGGACCATAACCAAAGAGTTCGGGAGCGGCCTCGGGAGCACAGTAAGGAGCTCATAGAGCAACGTCCCCAACGTGGGCCAGGATGGGTGTGTGTCTTTCTAGGTGGATTTCTCTTGGTTAGGAAAGAAAAGAGTAGCTGTGGAGGCAAAGGGAAGACGGTAAAAGT
>NW_008621325.1:456-670 GCF_000691845.1 Merops nubicus | reverse complement strand
GGAAATTAGAGTGCGCCCATTCCAGTGACCTCAGACGTCAGCCTAGAATAGACAGGGGCAGAGAGAGGGGTAGGGGGGAGACAAAAACAACCGCTTAATCACCGGAGCAGAAAAGAAAACGAAGACCCTGCGGGGCAGAGCGTTCAGCGGGCGGCTCGAGCGACACGGTTTGGGGGGGGGTTTCCCCCACGGGGGGTCAGCTCAAGAGCTGGTT
>NW_008621325.1:0-203 GCF_000691845.1 Merops nubicus | reverse complement strand
TGGAGGTAGGGGAGAGGCTGAGCTACGCCCCATCCTGTCCCCCACCAGGTCATGAAGGCCAGACACGAAGGGCCAGCTCGTTTTTCTTTTCTCTCATCTACAGGAGGTCGGGGGGGGGGATTGGGAAGGAGCTGAGGGAAGAACCACTCGGCCACTCGGTGCCCAGGGTGGCTGCAGGGGGACAGCGGGGCAGGACAGGGGTG
>NW_008621324.1:9807-10179 GCF_000691845.1 Merops nubicus | reverse complement strand
GGTCACCAGCCTGGAGCCCCTGTGGGACCCGTGCAGCTCCAGCTGCTTGGTCTGCAGGCAGCCCTTGGCCTTCTCCTGGAAGGAGGCAGTGGTGGTGGTGTGGAGGATGGGGTTCGGGGTGCTGCTGAGGGGCAGGGTGATGACCACCCAAGAGGTGATGGTGCCTGTGCCAGCAAGGACACGACCCTTTAACCTTTGGCTGGACAGGGTGCTGACCATCTGCTTCTTTTCCCGAGAGAGGTTGGACCAGATGATCCCTGAGGTCCCCTCCACCCTGGTGTTCTGTGAACAGGAGGCAGCTGAGGTGGGGCCCAGGGGCATCCTGCCCACTGCAGCCCACCAGTGACACAGGGCGATGCTGTTACAGGCTCA
>NW_008621324.1:9499-9777 GCF_000691845.1 Merops nubicus | reverse complement strand
GATGCTGTTACAGGCTCACGGCTGGAAGAGCAGCCCCGTGGGGGTCATCAGTGCTGCTCCAGGGGGCACAGGGAGCCCAGGAGTGCTGCCCATCTCCTCTTGCAGCCCACACGTGGGTCCAGGATGCTCCAAGCTCAGCAGCACCTACATCAAGGCCCCCCCAGCCCAGGGGCTCACAGAGGGCAGCAGCAGGAGGGAACTGGGGCTCACCTGGCATTTCCACCTGCAGCAGGCAGAGCAGCTTGAGGAGGAAGATGAGGATCCAGCAGAGAGCATCA
>NW_008621324.1:6888-9363 GCF_000691845.1 Merops nubicus | reverse complement strand
CAAGGCCCCCCCAGGCCAGGGGCTCACAGAGGGAAGCAGCCAGCAGGAGGGATCCAGCAGAGAGCATCGGTGAAGATGAAGAACTGCTTGGTGCTGGTGGTTTCCCAGGAGCAGAGGCCTCTCTCCACTGCTCTGGACACAGTGATGTGGATGAGGAGAAGATGCCCGAGCGGGCAAAGGCGATGGATGGTGATGAAGGCTGCGAGATTCAAGCCTGGAGGGGGAGGAACCTCGCTCTGGGCGTCGCTGAAGTGCAAACCTCGGGAGCCAGGACTGGCAGCAGCAGGACTACTCCTGCTTCCATCACTAGAGGGGGCAGAGCCCAGCCGGAGCACAGTGATGCCATGGCCAGCTCCGGGGCGAGGCTGGGCACAGCTCCTTCCCCAGCGCAGGATGGGGCAGCATCAGCCAAACAGCTCCTCCAGGGGAGATGCTGGTGGGCAGCTCCTCCACCCCGCTTCCCTCTGCACCCCCGGGCAGGGCCACTGCACAGGGACTTGGCCGTGGCATGGGGAAGGGCCACAGGCAGGCGAGGAAGAGGCTGGTGAGGCGGGTGAGGCAGGACATGGCCTGGAGGGAGGCACACAGGGTGATGTTGGTGAGGAGGATCTCAGAGGAGGTGATGCTGTGGGTGTTGGGCTGGCAGCCACTCGTGGGGCTCGTTGCTGTGGCACTGAACTGCTCGTGGCAGCTCTGGGGCCGGGGAGGGTCCCTGGCTGGGGCCCAGGGGCACAGCTCCAGCCCATGCTCTGCCCACCCCGGCTCCCTCCAGCCCCTGGCCACGTTTCTCCCTGCCTGGGTGAGCAGACCTCCCTGCCCCACGAGCCAAGGGCCTGGGGGGTTCCACAGACCGGGGAGGGGGAGGATGGGGCCACACCACACCCCAAAGGGTTTGCAGAACCACCTGGGCTTTTGGGATCCAGGCTCTTAAACCTGCACCCCTCACCTTCACCAACAGGGAAATACGAGGGAGTTTTCCTCCAACACGTGCTTCTCACAAACTAACATTTACAAATCAATCCCTTGTTCAAATCCTTCAAGTTCCATTAACAAGGATTCACATTTTTCCCCCTGCGTATTATTTCGGATTAATCTTTTCAAGCCTTATAACAACCAATCCATAGAAGCTTAGCAAACCCCTGCATTAGAAAATGACTACAAAACTGCAACACGAGGCTCATTCCTGCTTAATTATAGATAAAAGGAGAGAAAAATGATTGCTTATTAGCAAGTCAGGTAGAAAATGTACCATATTTATAGTGCAAACAGACCAATTATGGAAGGGAGGACGTACAGTTGTCTTTCATTACAGGTACTTTAAATGTGCATCTGGAGAAAATTAATGATTTTTTTCTCCTTCCAAAGAGAAGCTGAAGCACTCCCAGCTTTGGGAGAAAACGAGGGATATTTTCTCCTCCTTCCCCTCGTCACCACGTGGTCCCACTGTGCTCAGGGGCTTCCAGTGGGCTGAAGTAGCTCAAGCACGGGTGTAGGAGTGAAGCAGCTTCTGCTCCCTGCTCCCCTCACTCTGCTCACAGAGGGGAGAGGTTGGTCAGGCTCTGGAGGGTCAGGCTGTGGGTGCTGGGGACCTCCAGCCCTTCCAAGCTTCTGCAGAGGGGAACCAGTGCCTGGAGCTGGAGTGACCCTGGGCTGGGTTTGGGAGGCAGTGCTGGAGGGCTGGGGAGCTCACCTCCAGCCCTTCCAAGCTTCTGCAGAGTGGAACCAGTGCCTGGAGCTGGAGCAACCCTGGGCTGGGTTTGGGAGGCAGCGCTGGAGGGCTGGGGAGCTCACGGAGACCGTAGCTGGGGAGGTCTCAGACTGGCCAGGGAGGATCTTCCAAGGGTTTGTAGGAAATATTCCTGGAAAGAGAGGAGCCTTTGTTATTTTTCCCATCTGGAAGCCCTCAGAGTAGCTGGGAGTGAGGGCAAAGAGGGGTCTCCTGCAGCTTTTCCCCAGGGATGGGTGCACAGCCCCTAGGCAGAGGGTCTGTGGTGGCGCCATGCAGGAGACCCCCGGGAGGGAGCCTGTCCCTCTGGGGCCACCACAGACACGTCCCCAGCACGATGCTGGGGTGCAGGGACACCCTGGTGGGGACAGCCCTGGCACTCAGCTGCTGGAGCTCTGCCAGGCCGTTAACCAGCGAGGAGGGAGCTGGTCCTGCTGGTGACAGGTCACTGTGAGGTCTGAGAAGGGTTTGAGGGCACCAAGCCTTGCACCCAGGGGTGCTGAGCAGAGTGTCCCTGGGGATGGGGCTGAGCAGGGTCCTGAGCAAGGCCTCCAGCACTGTGGCAGACGGGGAGGTTGTGGTGGGTGATGGCTGCAAACTTAGAGCTCCAGCAGCCTGCTCAGCCTGGAAAAAGTCCCATCTTGGATCCACCTGAGCTTGTTTCCGTGCAGGGCCCTGGAGCAGCAGGAAGGGGGAGCGTGGGTGGGTGTGGCACAGCCCCGGGCACCCCTCGGGAGCATCATCCCACC
>NW_008621324.1:6569-6854 GCF_000691845.1 Merops nubicus | reverse complement strand
CCCCCCAAGGGCACCGAGCCACAGCCATCGTCTTTTTGGGAGCTACATGCAGGAGAAGCAGATCCTGGGCAAGGCTGGTGCACCATCGGTGTGAATCCCCTGCCTGTGCCAGCTCCAGGAGGGCACCTGAGGAAAGCTCAGCACCAGGGCCAGGAGGGAACGGGGCAGGAGCTGGCTCCAGACAGGAGGGGAGGAGGCAGACACAGTCTGACAGGTGGAGAGGCAGCTCACCAGCTTTATGGCCTTCCTCCGGGATCTTTTTAGGAGGAGGCAGTGCCAGCGGCG
>NW_008621324.1:677-6457 GCF_000691845.1 Merops nubicus | reverse complement strand
CCCCCCCCCCCCAGGGGAAGGGCTGGCACTCGGTGCTGCAGAGCTTCACTCACCTCTGCAAAGGCAGCAAAGGCAACGACACGGGGCACGTGCAGTGCCTGTGGGAGGTCTCTCCAGCCAGCTGTGGTGGGCACAGCACCAGGAGAAGGGTGCAGGAAGGGAGCAGGCAGTGACCCTGCAGTGACAGCCAGGGAAGGCACATTTCCAGCCTGCCCTGGCACCCCCGTGGTGCCTGCGGGCACGGTGCCCCTCCCTGCTCCCTTCTCACCACGGCTTTAGGCTACTTGGCTTGCTGAAAGGAAACGCAGACAGATGACAGCCTGTGCCACCCAGCAGAGTGACACTGGCCCGGGGAGCCTGGGCCAGCACAGCTCCTCCTTGGGGACAGGTCTGGGGACACCCAGTGCCCCCCAGGCTTTGCAGAGGAGCACTCTAACACCCAAAACCTCTCCCTTAACACCGACTGCAGGCTGCTGCCAGGGATTCTGGTGGGTATTCTGGGCTATGGAGAAGGGGTTAAATCATCTTACAGCAATGGCAAAACTGTTCTCACAGTGGATAAAGCAAACTTGTTATCCTGTATGTTTGTTAACCTTGGGAAGTGCTGGACCTGAGAAGCCCCGTGGCTGGTGGAGACCCGGCGTGAGGAGACCCAGCAGCGGGGCAGCTCTCTGGGAGAGCATCAGACCCTGTTTGCAGTCACTGGCTCTCGGGGAGCCATCAGCACCCCCAGGCCAGGCACTGCTACCCCCCTGCCCAGCGAGCGCTGGGGCCAAACGGCCCCTGGCCCAAGCAAAAGTAATTAACACTGGGTTTAATTAGAGCGTGCTGGGAGCAGGAGGTGGCCCAGGGAAGCAGCAGCACCAAAGCCTGCTGGTCGCCAGCAGGGTGAGGAGCCACAGCATCCTCGACCTGCCCCCAGGGAGGGTACAGCCTGCGGGAGAAGGGGTGCAAGAGGTGCCCGGCAGCACCCCCAGAGCAGGGTGTCCCCGAAGCCCAGAGGAGGGTGTCCCCACCCACCCCTACAGCAAACACAGCGACTGCAGCCCTGCAAACATGGCCAGGATGATCTGGGTGATCCGGACGTTGTCCAGCACCCTGGAAGGAGAAGGGGAGAGCTGAGAGGAGGGGACCTGGGGAGGAGGCAGAGGGTCTGCCCTGCATTTAGCACTCGTGCTGCCCCGGGGGGAGGGTCCTGTCCCTTCTCCCCTGCAAGCCTGGACACCCCATGGACACCCAGCCCTGGGGTCTGCCCCCTCTGAAGCCTCAGCCCCCCCCTGAGCCCTGGCTGAAGCCTCAGATCCAGCTGCAGAGTCTGGATTCCTTCACAGTCAGACTCTGTTGGATTTCTCCTCTCTTCTGCTGTGAAATAAAGACAAATTAGAACCCATTTAGGGAATTCAGGGCCACGCTTGTCTTCTCAGAAGCCCTCTGGCTTGCTTGCACCACAGACCACCCTCCACGAGCTGCTCATCCTCAGCCTTCCCTCTTTGATGTAGGGGATGAGCGTGCTGGTCCCACAGGCAGTGGGAGGGGGGACAGGGGGTGCAGACTTGCCTGAGCTGCTCCTGCTGTCACAGAGCAGGAACAAACCACCCCCTCCAGCAGCTTGATGGTTTTGTTCTGCAGAGAAACCTCTCTAAGCTCCACGTGTAAAACCACACACCACACGGGCCCAGATCAAAGAGTCTTTGAGAATGAACAGAAGGGAAGGATGTTAGCTGTGCTTCAGTTTAGGAGTGCATTTCTCAAGGTGATGGAGCTGTGTGTTTAGCAGCATGCTTAAAGCCTTCTATACACACACCTTGGATGCTCCAGCCCGGGCACTGAGGTTGTCCCAGCTTGAAGCCCATCCCAAGAGCAGGATCCCAGCTCAGGCTGGAAGATGTGGGGATGGGGATGGTGTGGTTGTAGGAAGGGCAGTGCCCCTGCTCTGCTCCCAAAGCTCACATCTGGCTCCAGCTCCTGCAGGAGCAGGGGCTCAGAGCCCAGCCTGGAGAGGCTGTGCTGGGAGGACAGTGTCTGTCCCACCCCTCCCCTCCCCACGACCCCAACACAGACACCCCCACTCACAATGTTTTAAGCTGAGAAAGTCCAGCAAAGGCTTCGGGTGAGATCCACCGAATCTTCCTGCTTTGCAAAAACCTTTTGTTGTGGAGCCTCCTCCCAAGTCCAGCAGGGGCCAAGGGGCACCCACCTTCTACCTACACCCCACACGTCACTGCTCTCCATCCAGCTCGCTGTTCTGGCCCCTCTCTGGGGTGTCTCCATGGCCCATTCTTTGTTCTGGTCTTTGGCCACCCTTCAGCACTCTGAGCCTTTCAGCTTTCCTCCCCACATTCCTGCAGGCTGTCAGCATCCTTACACCAAGTTTCTATTTCTTAACATGAGGTTTGCTAACAGGCCAAAAATTTTCCACCCTTTGGCAGCAATCTTCACCCAGCTCTCGGGGCTGTGCCTCCCACCAGCCACCCAGATGATGTATGGGTGTTGGACACCTCCCCACAAGCATTAAATCTCCAGCTGTGAAGTCCAGCAATACATCATGAGACGGAGCCCTGAGGGGCTCTGAGAGGTCCTGTGCAATTCCATGGCATGGATTTACATCCCAGAGTCCCAGAAGTGTCACCTCTTGGCAGGCATCTGCTGGGCAGCCTTCACTCTGGCACTGCCCCACACGGCACCTTCCCCAGAGCCGACCTTGCCACCTCCCTGGACAATGTCACTTTTGAGCAAATTGAGCCAGGTTTTCCCCTCTGCTTTGTTTTCCACTCCTGCCAAATCCCTGTTTTCACTCCAGCCCGGCTTCTCCAGTGCTTTTCCCCCTCCCTTTGAGGTGAGCCTCTGCCTGTGTCAGAGGCCAGGAGCTGCACCCCACTGAGGGGCTCTGCTCTCCCGTGGACATGGGACAGGTCAGTGTCCCCTCCTCCAGCACACCCAGCTCTGCTCCCAGCCAGGCGTGGGCAGCCCCCGCCTCCGAGGCTGCTGGTCCCGTAGCCGTGGGACCCGATTGCTGGGATGAAATGGTTGGTCTGGGGCCATTGCTGGGTTTGCTCCTCGGCCTCACAGCAGCCCCAGCCCTCTGCCCTGCCCCCAGCCTGGGGTGCCCAGCCAGCAGAGCGGCCGTGGTTCAGTGGTACAGCCCTGGGACCACTCACCAGCTGGAGAAGCTGCCTCTGGAGGAGAGGGCTCAGGAGGCAGGATGAGGCTGATCCCCAAGTCAGCAACCTCTGCCCCCCTCACCCTCCTGCTGAGGTGACAGTCAGGTTTCCCATCCCATCCCAACCTGAGCACAGTGAGGCCAGCAGCAGCATTGTGCCTGAACCTCAGGGGACTCCAGGCACCACTCGAAACCTTCAGAGCCAGGCTCAGAGCAGCCTCCGAAACATCCCTGGTCTGTGGGTGCAGCTTCTGGTGCTGCTCAGCAGCTCTCTCCTCCTCCTGCCAGTGCCTCACCAGGCAGGCACAGGCTCTGCTGCCATCCCCAGAGGAGGTGGAGGATGTACCCCCCACAGCAGCATCCCCTGCTACCGATCTCTGCACTCCTCCTCTGCCCTCAGATCTAGCCCTCCAGGCAGAAAGGAGATGGAGGAGAGGGGGAAATCATAGAAAATACAACTGAAAGGTAAAAAAGGAACTTGGGCAAAGTTCAATCCCATTATCAGCCACATTAATAGCAAAGAGGAACTAGAGGCAGCAAACTTGAAAACACCTTCCTCCAAAAAGTTCATTTATTAGCTGGCAGGGAGGAAGAAGGTCACAGGTTTGAGAGCCTGCCAAGTAACAAGCAGTTGGGCAGGAGAAACCTGTCCCTGCTGAGCTGTAAGAAAACAGGGTGGTGATGAACAACACACACACTGGTACACGCTCTCCCCTGGACAGTCCAGCTCCACACACAGCCCCTCTAGTAAACACCAGGATATTGCTGGGGTGCAGCTGGGCCAGCAGGAACCTGCTGCCCTCCTCCTGTGAGTCCCCACAGAGCTTCGTGCTGTTCCACCCTTCTGTCCATGATCACTTCTTATCATGCTGGAAGAAGATTGCACGGATCTGATCAAACCCTGGGGGTAAGGGAGGTCAGAGAGGTCCCTGCTGGGGGGGAAGGGCCCCGGGTCTGGAAGGAGGAGGAGGAGGCAAAGACTTTCTTAGGAGTGGGTGCAGCTTCTGGTGCTGCTCAGCATCTCTCTCCTCCTCCTGCCAGTGCCTCCTGCTGCTCAGTGAGATTCACACTCGAGGTTGGGCTGACTCATGGTCGGTAACACCCTGACAGGGGTGGCGTGAAGAGCTTGGCTGGGGAGGATGTTCTGCCTGCTCTGTGGTCTCAGCAGAGCACTCCTTCCCTCTGTGGTTTCTTCTCATCCACTTGCTCCGGATGTGGCCGCGCTTCACTGCTGCTAATTTCATTCTGTGGGCTGTGAAGGTATTTGAGGTTGAAAAGCCCCAGCACTGATGGAAATTTGACCAGTGCTTGGCAGAAACACGGCTGCAGGCAACAAAGCTATAAATATTGAAGTAATTACCCCACTCATGATGGTTTCAGCTCAGACTGAGGAACAGAACCAGCTTCACTAGTGACCAAACAGCAGAGGTGGAGCAGCTGTAACTGCTCTGGGCTGTGACACCTTAGGAAGGAGTGGAACAAGTCGCTGAGCTAGGTGAGCTGGCACACTCAGCAGTGTCTGCCACATTCTGCAGCCTTACATGCTTCTTACTGCTGCAGGTCTTTGCAGAATAAGGCACAGGAAAATATTTGGGCCTTTGCTTTCTAGTCGTCATGCTGAAATTGTGTGAAATTGCCAGCACTAAAGCAGAGAAGAAGTTTGATCACAACACCTTGTTCTGATGTTGGATTCTAGACACCAATACTGAGCTGTGCTGCTGCTCAGGGCTCGTTCCCTCCACTGCTTTGGGTCCCTGGAGAGATGCAGCCTGCTAAGGACCTTGCAGGATGGTGTTTGGGAGCCACTGCAGCAGGGAAGTCAGATTTTCAAGCCCAGAAGTGGGTCTCTGAAGATTGCCAGGTCTGGACAAGGATTAAGTCAGCTCCGGCTTTTTCTGGGGAACCAGCACGACTTTCCCCTTGCTGCTGGCTGGTCCTTAGACCCTCAGCTGCCATCCTTCCCACCCCGACAGCCCTACCCCTGCAGGTCTGGACTTGCCTGAAACCTGTGACTTCATCCCAAAACTCCTGGGCTCTTGCAGAGTCTGGCTCCAGAGCATCACCCTGGCTCAAGTCGTGGGGCTGGGGGAACAGGGGCAGACACTCCTGCTTTAAACAGCCAGTGGAGATTTCTCAGCTGTAAATGCACATCCCGAGGCCAGAGAGGAGACATCTCTCCGTGCCTCTGCTCCTCCAACACCCCTGCTGTTCCCTCCTCCTCTCTGCTTCTCTCCAGACTGTCCAGGATTTTTACTGTCTGGTTCTATCAACCCTTAAACCCCTGTTCACCACCTAGTGTAAGCTTATCACCTTAATTATTTTATCTATATAACCAGAAAAACCTAACAGCATGACAAACTCTAGCTCTGACAGTGATCTCTCTATAAAACAAAGCAGCTGCCTGCAAAGCCTTCTTCTCCCATAACCCATCTCCAGCAACCACAGCCCCAAATCCACACACAAAAGCGGCACCAGCGATAATAGTCAAGTGTTTCACAAACATCATTAGAACTGACTTGCCACCCGACAGAAATAATTAGCTGATAATTGCTTTACGGACAGCCAAGCAGGGAAATTAGGAATAGTATCTTCTCCGTGTTAAACAGGGAAACACAAGTAG
>NW_008621324.1:335-653 GCF_000691845.1 Merops nubicus | reverse complement strand
ACCAAGGGACAAAAGACGCCGTTTAAGGCCACACAAAGGGAGGGCTGAGGAGAGAGATGCCAGGGCTGATTTTATACCTACTTGCTGCTCAGCTGTCCTTGTCCTGGGCACTGGGACCCCTTCCTGAGGCCACCAGTCTGGAGTCTTTTGCCCTTGTCCTGGTGTCCTGGCACAGGCCAGCCTGGCACCGGGCTGCTCCTCGGGCAGGGCTCCGGCACCCACCCCCGAGAGCCCCGGCAGAGCTCTGGGCACTGACCCTCACCCCAGTGCCGGCATCTGAACGGATCCCCGGGGCTGGCACTTCCCCTTCCTCCCAGG
>NW_008621324.1:0-291 GCF_000691845.1 Merops nubicus | reverse complement strand
CACCTTCATGCCAGCACCCGGAGAGCGGTACTTTCTCCCTTCTCCGCAGCTCTGACTGGCTCAGAGCAGCCGGGGTTGGTTCCTCCCTTGCCCCCCTCCCCTCCCGTGCCCTGTCCGCTCCGCGCAGGCTCCGCGGGCGCGCAGTGCCACCTACGGGGGGAACACCCGGAACAGACGGTGGCAGTTTTGGACAGAGGGTTATGCGAACGAGGACATCCGCTTTAACGGCATTCCGGGGTTTAGTTAAATTAATTACTTTCCTTCTCCCCCATCTCTTCGGCTGCCCCCGAC
>NW_008621323.1:0-8823 GCF_000691845.1 Merops nubicus | reverse complement strand
GCTCTGGTCCCATGTAAACCGAGCCGTATCTTCAAAAGTGGAAAAATGCAAGTTCTTACAGATGCTTTACCCTTACAAGATGTTCTTTCCTGGTAAGGTGTCCCTAAAAATCCACCTGCAGTTTCTGCCATGGGCAGTAAGTACCAGACTTTTCCCCTCCTGATGTCCTCTGCCCCTGCTCCTCAGCTCTGAGCAGCCACCTGAAGTTTCAGCCATCAACTTTACCAAGTATTCGTCATCTCTGAGGTATCCAGGGCTGATGCTCTTTGCATGAGGGACCTGGACTCCTCACTATGTGTATTTGGAGAATTTGTTCTTCTACCTGTAACCCCACTTTGTAAATTTCCACACAAATATTTACATTTATATCTCAAAGTTGAAAGATGAGCATACTTGCTAGTAAGTGAAGCTCTTCAAGCTCAGATACTGACATCAGTGTTCCCCTCCTTCCCTCCTTCCTTCTGATGTTACTGGTCACTGGGGGCTCTGTGGTTGAGAGGGAACAGAAATAGGACGGCTCACTTTACGTACTCTGAGCAGGAGGGAAGGCAGGCTGAGTACACCCTGCTACAGTCAAAGTGAAAAGATTTCTCCAATGTCTGCTGACACCTGTAGAACCAATAAATAGGTCGATTTCACACTGGGAGGAACTTTGGTTACAGGTAAACACTTTTGTTAGCTTTACATCAAATCTGAGTTTTAATTGTTCTCCCAGTTGCATTTCTTTCTAAAGTTAAGATTTATTTTTCTGCTATATTCCTGCTAGTATTCTGTACCTACACTCCTTTTAATAAAATAAAGCCTAGCGATTCATAATGCCTCCAAGTCTAATCTTTGCATATTATTTATTGCATGAATAATTTTCTTCAGAATTCTGAATGGTTTCCCTGGATTTGCTGGATACAGTTTTACTGGTTTAAGATGTGATTATACTGCAGACTGCCATTTGCTCATCGGAATTAATTTATTTGAATGTTAGTAGATTGGTATAAACTAACTCTATGAAAATTCCAATTTATAAACTCTTTCTTCTGCTTTGGTGTAAAAAGCATAAGTTCCAGAGTGTTTATAAGTCACTCCCAGAATCTTGGCCAAAACCTTCTCTTAACCATACAAATAATCCTGTACCTTTTCTTATTAGAATTTTTTTTCCCTAAGAATAATTATTGGTTAAAACAATTAATGGCTAATAATCTTATAGGAAAAAAAATAAACATGTCTTATAAGTCCAGCTTGGGAATATTTGAAGAAGACAAGCTTCTAAGAATGTTTAAAAGTGAGCCATTATATTGATTGCAATATGAAATATGCATTTACTAAATGAAAATCACATTTCCCTCAGAAGATATTGCATCAACTAGTACTAATTGCTAAAACTGCCAGAAACAAATACCTAGTCAAGTACAAGATTCTGAGCTGAGCAAAGCCCATCTATTTAAGTGTTCATGGAAATATGGGAATGATAATGTAGTAAATAAATGAACAAAAATAGTGGAAAAATATTTTCATTTTATACCTCTGACACACTTGTGTATGATCAGTATCACATTTCTGTTGATTGTCACACTTCCTTTCTCTGCTGCAGTGTTGTCAGCCATATGATTCATGACTCATAACTAATCCTTTGTATGCAGAGCTCATTGAATGTTCAGATTCTACAGAGTATAAATTATCAAGTAAATGACATAATTTCTTTATCCTGTTTGCTGGGGGGAAGGGAAGGAACCTAGACTTTCCAAATTTGAAATTAATCCAGTTCTTGCAGTGCTGTACCCTTGAGTCTGTCATGGCTTATTGTCCTGAAAACAATTGCTCTGAGAGGTGCAAAATGACCTGTTCTCCCTTATTCTTTTTGCTCATTATTTTATGGTAGGAAGATGGGAGAGAGGGGTGGGTATGAATTGGCATTGCTCTTGCTGAAAGAAAACAGCAGTAGAGGGCAGGTCTAGAAGAGACACAAAACCAAGTTGAAGGCAGGGAAAGGAATATGGGAAAGAAAAGAAAGGAGCAAGAGAAAAGCAATTATATAATACTTAACCTTCCCCTTTAATGATGCTGAATTGTGACAATGAAGTGTTAAAGAGATTTTCAAAAGCAGTTAGCTCCATTTTGAAATGGCCTAGTTCAGTGTTTAATGATGCAGATAGCCCCCCTCTGGGATTTACAGAAGTCTCTAATTGCCCGATTCCTCCAGGAAAACTATTATGTATTTTCTGTTAATCCACATAAACACACATCATGGACGTGGTCCACTGACAGCAATAGATGGTTCTGCTGTAAATGCTCAAAGTGTGTACTCCAGAACAGTGAAACAGCCCATGACCATAATTAGAAGGCTTTTCTCAATGCTGCATGAGCTGGATGGAATGACTCTCTCCTACTCCACTGCAGAGCACAAGTCCCTGCTCCCCCACAGATCTGTAACTGGCTGTTTGCTGAGGCAGCAGAGAAGAGAAAGAAAGAGGCAGCCAAGAGACATACACAGAGGGGGACAACAAAGTTGTATATAGGATTATCTGGAGCATATTTGCAGGTTTGGGTTTTTTTTTTTTGTCAGCCAGCAGATCAGCCCCTTCTGCAACCCAAAGTAGGAAACAGGAGGTAAAAAGAAACACCTGTGAAAGGGATATTCTTTTATATAGGAGATCTTAAAGAACCTTATCTCAAAAAAATTTGACAGTTTTAATTGGTTAACTAAAATAATTGCAGTTGAAAACGTCCATTTGATTACATAACCCTCTATAGGTGTTTATTTTTGGTTTGTTTCCTATGGGAACAGACAAAGGCAATTGTTTAAAGTGCCAGTCAGACTTTCCTTCTCTCCCCAAAAGAAGAAGCTGGAACTTGCTTGGCTGAATCAGAAAGAGTAGAAGTTTCAGTTTTAATTAAATTCTTTAAACTTTCCTGAAAATCAATGGAAGAAATAAAAATTAATGCCAATGCTGTGCAAAGGACTTGGTCATTATATATTACCATCCTGAGCAAGTCATAATGAGATGGCTTGAGCTTATCTAAGTCCACCATTGTTTTGCCAATGACCAGGCCCAACAAAAACGATAGCACGAGCAGAAAGATGAACCAATACACAGACTGTATTGTAGACAAGAAGGACATTCCATGAATGATCGCTGGGGGTACAAACAGATCAATCAGCTGGTACATAATCGATGCCACCCCCAACAATCCCACAAATGACACGACTCGGCCCACAACAGGTGGTACAAACAGAGACCCGAAGTTGCCCATAGTGGGCACGGGAAACAGCCAGACCAGCAGGCTAAGCACATAAGAGAAAGGTGCCCACATAGTGACTCTCACCCGATCAGCCCGCGTTCGCAAAGGTCTTAAGAAGACTGGGACCCAGCTCCAGGGAGAGTCAGGAGGTCTGCCCTGAACCAGGAAGCTCTGGGGAGTGCACTCCACAGAGCAGACACTCCTGACTCCCTGCAAGTGGTCCCAGCTTTTATCCCCAAGCAGACACCTGACCTTTGTCAACTCAATGCGGGACCCCTGGGGCTCATTTCCCTTCTGGCTCTCCCTGCAGGGCCGGCTGCACCCTGGGGGGAAGCTATAAGGCAAACTCACCACCTCTTTATGAAGGGCTGTGGGAATCACCCATATGTCAACCTTAGTTTGGGGGCTCGGGGTTCAAACCCCAGCATTTCAACAATGACCTGCAGTGAAGGTTCTGCTCTCCCCTCATTTTCTGTCTTTAAGCTGCATGTTGACTCTGTTCACTTTTTGCCAGCTCTTGCACCTCTGGGATGCCTCCGTGAGCACTGGTTGAGTCTGAAGTTCAGTGGCAGCCTAGACCAATCTATCTGCTGCCTACAATCCTCCTTTCTGTCCCTTTACTTTTTATATTAAAATGTACATAATATCAGTTTGTAAAGAGGGAAAACTCCTTCCTTTTTCACTTCCCTTTCACTGGGCTACATGTTCCTGCCCCTCTATTGTACCAGGCTGGATGCTTTGTCATGTCCTTTGCCGAGTCATTTCAGCATGATGAAGTGGCAGAAAATCAACTTGGGGAAAAAAAAAGAAAAGTGAATAGTTTTATATTGCTGCTGATACTTTTGTGCCAAGACAGTTGAGCAAAATGTCTGATGAGCAGACTCCCCCTTGAAAGGGAAAGGGGTGGAAGGGTCCGAGTAGAGGACAGGACAACTTCCACCTTCACTGCTAGTTTAGGAGCAAGGAAAGGGCAAGCTCACTTGGTGCTGGTGAGCTGCTAGCTCTACTCAGCCACTCACTTAGCTGGTGTCACTTCACTTTTGGTCATTTGGTGGCAGCCAGCTGGCCCCAGGTCAGAGTGTGCACAGCCCCCAGTTAGCCACAGCATGCCAGTCCCTTGTCATGTGAGGAGCACCATGTGGGGCATGGGAGAAAACAAGGTGGTTGTGGTGAGGAAAGGAAATCCAGTTCTGCTTCATCCACTGCTCACACAGGCACTTCTTTTAATATTCCTTGTGCTGAACACAAAATGAGGTGTCTCTCAATAGGAGGGAGTTCAGCATCAGAGACAACTAAACACTGGAAAGCAGGTGTGCTGTGAAGAGTGCAGATGGGTATCACCCATGATCATATGCTTATTTCTCTGAAGTGCTAAGCTCATTTCCTGTACATATTGTGGGGGGAAAAAAAAAAAAGGCAGTTTTAAAGAGGAAGTTTAGTGAAGAAAAGGTGCTGGTTTGGTGAACTGGGATTAGGATAAAGCTGTATGGACTGAGTTAATCTAGAATCAGTAATGTGACCTTCACTGAAGCGTACAGAAATTTCTCTTTAAGTACTGACCTATTAAATGGTGCTGTTCTGCATCAAGGAATGATGAATACAAGGTCCTTCATGGGGAAGCAAAACATCAACCAAACTGTCACTCACTCCACTGTTTGAGCAGCATACCTCACTAACACATGATATACTACTAAAGAAAATTATTTCCTATTTGATGTGCTCCAAGACTGCTAACACCAGAAAATTTGGTATTTTTTCCTCATGTAACTGTACCTTCCTGTCCTTTGTTTTGGTTGGCTCATGTTCTGTGTCAGTTTCCCAGAATTACAGATTTTTTTTTTTTTCTCCTTCACTCAAATGGGAGCAAGAAGAAATGTTAAGTAGTGTATAAATACCATACTGATGACTTTGCACAATGCTCATGTTTATTTTTTTCAGTTTAACTTGTAAGATTTTTAGGCAGTCTCCCGTCAGCTTTGGAAGCAGTCATTTGCCATGCTTCACTGATCAATCTGAACACTTCTAATTTTTAAGGAGAATCGTGATTTATTCTGCTGGAATAAATGGAAATATCCATACAGTCCTGTTTCTATCCAAAGCAATAAAGATATATGGTAAGAAGCCCAAGTTAGAAGTTGAAAACCTGTTAAAATATTCCAGATTCTACATGATTAAGCCATTTCAGATTTTTAAACTATAAACAACTTGCTTCTAATGCTTCAAAACAGGGGGAAAAAAACCAAACCAAACCAAACAAAACAACAAACCCCCCCCCCCAAAAAACCAAAACCAACCACCAGCCACCCTGATCAAGAGGTATGTTTTTTACATGCAGTGGATAAATGTAAATATAAAATAGATTCTGGTCACCAGAATTTGCCATAAAAAAAGTTTCTTACCTCCTCTTGCCCACTTAACTCACCTACTATAGAAAACTAGTATATGTTATGCTTTGTTGAAAGGCTGTACAATAAATAACCATTTTGGTCTTTCTAAAGGAAGACTTGAAAGACACTTAAAATCTTTTTGGACCTACTTGGGCTGATCACATTGTATTGAAAACTTTTATCTTTTTTTGATTCCTTGGACAGTGATTCTAAGTGTATTCTCATGCTCTCTTCCTGCCAAATTCTATGGTAATTTCTGAAAAACAGCAGAGGAAAAGGAGAGAAAGATTTGATTAGGAAAACAGGTATGTTGTCGAATACTCAGCATTATGTACTCTTGACATCACAAGCTGCCATGAACAATGGTCTGTAGTTCTCACCAAGTCTGGATCTGCAAGGCTACTTTCAGTGTCTTGCATGACAATGGTTTTATCACTACTTTGAAACTTTTAAAATTTATTTTTCACATTTCCTTGTGAAAGATGTGGAAAATGTTGCCTGGAAAATGTGCCAACAGCAGTGCCTAGCTTTCTTTCTACCTCTAGGAATATCAGATAATCTTTCAGTTCAGTCCCTGTCACTTCATCCCCCTTTTTTGCTTGGAAATTAAAAGCAATTGGTTTGGCACAGGAGGGTGTGTGCAGTAAGATATCTTATGTCCAAAATGCTACAGTTTGCTAGTTTGTGTTTATTTAATCACTAAATACTTTGCCTGATAATGCTTCCAGCATAGTCAGGCAGATTCTGTCATGAAGCATGGTAACAGATGTTCTATATATATAAGGTGATGTGTTATCTCAGCAAATCAACTTCCCTGTTGTTTTAAGACTTGCACTTGTGACACCTCCACACTGCAGACAGGGTAAGAGATAGCAATTTTCAGTAGCAACAGCTCTTTCACTAAGGTTTTCCTAACAGAAAGGTAGTGGTTTGGTTTTTTTAACACTATGTAATGTCACTGGAATGTACTCACCTATTGCACAATATTGACCTAAGTCACAAGTAAGAAATCAGAAGAGTACACATACTGTAACAGCTGAACTTACGAGTTTTTATGAAAGGAGAATATTTGTCCTACTGACTGCATTTAAGATTTCATCTCTTCAGTGCCTCAAACCATTTTTTATTAACGTTGTGAATAAATGGTAAGAAATGCTTTCAAAAATAATGTTTAATTGTGTGAAATATTAGCTGTATCACGTCCTTCTTTTTTGTAAGGTAGTTTCCAAATTGTTTTAAAAACAACTTCAAAGAGGCTTTGATAGTGAGTGGATACTGTTTGCAAAAGGACATCGATAATACTCTAAATTCCAAAAACCATACTGCTCTGATTAGGGACTAGGACAGGCTACCACGTGAAAAGTAAAATGTGTGGCACTGGATGATCCTGTTAGAATCAAAGTAGAATCCAAGATCCACTACTGAAAGTAAAAGTGTGTTTGTTCTCTGAGTTTGACTTCTACAATTATTTTTACAGGCACTCCTCAAATTCCTTTATGCACTTCTTTCAATTAATATTGCTGCAGCTCACTTGCCAACCATAACATCTTAAAACCCAAGGGAAAGACGTGAAGTGAGACAGCAGCTTGAATGAGGTGCTGGTATTGTTTACAAATGTTTTGCTCCTGAAGACTGTTTCTGAAGTCAGCCTGAGTGCCACCTGTGAAGATAAGCCAACAATGACATTTCTGCATAAACTGTTTGCTCCATCTGCGAATGTCTAAAATATTTCATAATCCCAGGAGAGAATCATCATTTGACATCATGTAGTCATTAATATTGTCAAAGTGCTGAAGAGAGATCTCAAGCAATATGCTAATAAAAACCTGATGAAGACTAAAAATGGTTGTCAGTGAACCACAAAATTTGTCGGCAGCCTTTTGCTGGCCTGTAGTGATGCTGTGCTCATGAAGATAGAAAGAAAAGTTATCAGCTGTCTATAAAGAAGATTTCAAAGAATAAAAAATTCCATGACACGTGAGTTATGAGATAGCAGGCAAACTGCTGACAACGGGCACTACAGGAAGAGGAGGAGAAGGGAAGGAATAATGCAGCAGCATCTACTACATCTCAGGGGAAATGGATGCTGGTGAATTTGCACGAGACGGTATCAGAAACTGTTTTTGCATCCTGCTGCAAACTTGCCAATAGATGACTTCTTTACACCGTGCAGAGGGAGACACCCCTCCGTATTTTTCCATGTGGCATCAACATTTCCAAAATGATTCTTGTGTATTAATAAAATGGATCATAGAGTCACAAAGAGTGTCTACCAGGCTACTCTGTGTAATCTGGTTACCAAAGTAATTAATTTCCTCTACGGAAAAGGGAGTATCCAGTGCTAGTCAGTCTGTTCCATGTTATCAGGCACTGTTTATGGATAGCTTATGGTATCAAAGGGAGCAATATTCTGTTCCAAAATTAAAAATGGAGTTATGAAAACAGAAAACACATCACCCATGCACAGAAATTCACCTGCATCCTCACACTGTTTTGGTGTCTCTCCTACGACAACGTTCAGCCATGAGAGATGCAGGCTGACTGTAACACATCTTAACTTTTCCCAGACATTTGTTCAGTTTGCTATTGGGTTTTCTGAACCGAGGGTTACTTGTGAACACAAACTGAACCCCACCCCGCTACAGCCTCCTTTCACGTAGCTGTAAAGAGCGAGAAGGTCTCCCCTGAACATCTCTTCTCCAGTCTAAACAACGCCAGCGCCAAATTCAGCCGCTCCTCCTACGACTTTCTCCAGACTCGCCACCAGCTGTGTTGCTCTTTGGACGCACACGGCAAGAGCAGCACGCAGCTTTGGGAGCGGTTTCCCGTCAGCTGTGGGAAGCCTCCCTCCCCGGGCTTGCTGCAGGCGACTCTGCCGCTGCTGCCATCGTGCGTGGCCCCTGCCTCTCCTGCCACTTCGCACCCAGGTGGTGCTGCACGGGAAGGCCTCGGCGCAGGACTCTTTCTGGAAGTCACCTCAATCCCCGCACTGGACGACAACTCGTCTCCGCTCCTCCCAAGTCCCGCCGGGCCCTGCCCACGCTCCCGCACGCCCCCTCCCGCCCGGGCGCCTCGCAAGGCATGCTGGGGCTTGTAGTCCTCTTAACGCCCCCCACCCCCCCTCCGGGGCTACTTTGCGGAAGCTGGGGAGCGAAACTACAACTCCCAGCGGGAGGAGGGGCGCGCCCCTCAGCGCCCGCGC
>NW_008621322.1:0-16184 GCF_000691845.1 Merops nubicus | reverse complement strand
GAGGCTGCTCAGCTCTTGCCCAGTTCCACATGGCAAAAAGGACGTGGGGCAACCAAATTCTACTGTTTTGCTGGTCCCTACTTCAGACCTGGGATGGCAGCAACGGATGGCGGCCTGGGCAAGACCTGGCACGGCTCAGGAGCTAGGAAGTAGCTATTAAGGTTTGGAATAAGTCTGAGATATTTCATACTACATGAGGCTTCAGACACCCCCCTACAATGTAAAACATCTCGGGACGTGGAACGATCATTAAGATGCCCGGCATCACAGGAGACAGCTTAGCAAGGAAAGCACTGGTTTGGGGGTCAGGTTAATTCCCTCCTCTGACACACATTACCTGAACAGCCTTGCAAAAGTAATTTGCAACTTTTTTCTGTCTGTCTTGGCTTTTTTTTCCTTTTTTTTTTTTTTATGACAAAGACACAGCTGGGGTGGGCTGAGGAGGGGGCAGAGGGAGCTGTAACAATGAATAACGTGCTTCTTGATACCCACGCCTCTGGGGCCCTGATCCAGGAGCACACTCTGACCACTTTGAGACGTGGTTCAGGAGCTGCATTTTCAGCACCTCCTTTCCCCAGGAGCTGGGGTGTGTAGCGTGTCTGTGACACTCACCTGCAGCAGGGCCCCAGCCCTGTCGTGGCCTGGCAAGCTGGTCGGGAGCAGAGGAGGGGGCTAAATCTCAAAATGCAGCTCTCCTGCAGCTTGTCCAGTACAGCACCAACTGGTATTTTTACCCTGGAGCAGCACTGGCACTTCCTCCTACGCCTGTGCTGCTGGGGAGCCCACCTCCCACACTGCTGCTGTTCTGGGTGCCAGACTGGTACTGGAGCATACAGGTGTGGGAGCCAGACACAACTCGGTTGCTTTCTGCATGACAAACCATAGATCAGCTTAGACTAAGGTTGCATGATACCTCTGTCCCCGAGGGTTCCTGTTTACTTAGGCTTAATTACAGAAGAGACATTAATTATCACTTCCTTACGCTGTCTGGATGCAATAGGAAAGGACTTATAAATGTTTCACCTTTAAACAGCTTGTAGCTGCCTGGAGGGATATTAATTTAGCTTTTAATGCTGATGTTTTGTTTTTCCCTCCCTGAAAGAAACCCACACAGATCTTGCAGGTTAATTGGAAGGCGCTCAGGAGAAGGATGTTTTCAGGGTTGCTCATCCTCTCCCTGCTGGTGGGGAGCACAGGGGCGTGGGGCCCGCTGAGCAGAGCAGAGCCTGCAGCAGCCAGGGACAGCACCACCTTTTTCCACCTGGCTCAGGAAGACTCTTGGGAGAACGTCAACCTTTCGGAAGAACAAGACCTGGATCACCTTGCAGCTGACCAACAGCAGTCTGACAGCTTTCCCCGTCTGCCTGCCAGAAGCCCTGGAGACCTTGGACCTCAGCGACAACCTGTTGGAGGAGGTGAAGGGCTGGGAGATGGCGAACCTCCCGCGGCTGCGCCGCCTCTGGCTGCGGCACAACCAGCTCCGGGCCATCAGCTGGGGGCCTGAAGCCCTCAGCAGTCTTCTCTCCCTGGACTTAAGCTTCAATAAGCTGTCATCTGTGCCATCGTGCCACGGCTCTGCCCTGCCGAACCTGAGGTGGTTGTCCCTGGCTGGAAACCCACTGATGGAAATCCAGCCGCTGGCTTTTTCCTGTTACCCTCAGCTACAGTTCCTGAACCTCTCTGCAACACTGCTCGGGCAGGATGAGGGCAGAGGAATTAGGGAATCTGCTTTTGCCATCAGCACGTCTCCCAGTGAGGCCACGAGCCAGCCTGGCAACACCATCAGCACGCTTGATCTGAGTGGGACCTTTCTTGAGAACAGTAAGTGTCTGGGTGTCCCCCTGTAAACATGGGGCTGGGTCAGGCTGGGGGAGCAGGAGCCGTGCTGGGACGACGGATGGCTCCCACCCTGGGCTGGAGGGGGGAACATCCCACGCTGAAGGCTGCAAAGAGCTGGTCCAGGCGTGCAGGGCACTCCAGCCAGTCCTGTAACTGCTGGGGAGGAACTCACGCAGAGCAGCCTTCCAAAGGAAGGGCAGAGAACGGTCACCACCAAACAGGACTGTTTGCCCCACTGTAGTCACCCACCTCCATCCCAGTTCCACTGTCAGCCCTGAGATTAGCTTTGAGACACACAGGAGGAAATTAATTTCTCTTTTCAGTCGAAAACTGAACACTGAAGAGTTCAGTGCTGAACTCTTTGTGTGTGGGCACAGCTACACTCTCCCTTCCACTGCTGTACTGAAGCAGCACAGAGAGAGGCTTTGTGTGAGCTGCAACCACCCAAACACTCCTGCACAGGGAGACAGTCCCTGCCCGGGGCAATCTATAGTGTGGCTTTTGCCTGCCTCGGTTTATAACTGAGGTGGGCAGATGTTAGATGCCTTGCCCCTGTGCTCTCAGCCCGGGGCAGAGCCAGGACCTCAGGGACTCCTCAAAGTAGAGTTTTCACTTCAACTCACGTTTAACAGTTACACCACCAAGTCTCCTCCATGAATTTGCCTAATCCCTCACACAGTCATGAGCTACACAATCAAGTGTAATTTAATTTAAGTGTAACTTAACGGGATGGAAAGGCACTTTTGTATAAAACCTCTCAGTTTCCTGCCTCAGCTCATTTTCTTGTGCTAGGAGAAATAAGCTATTTGCCCTTTTCACACCAGTCAGGACTTTGTAGACCTCTCCTATCTCCCCCCACTCACCACTTCACTGAACCATTGTTCATTTAATCTCACCTAATGGGAAAGCTATTCCCTATCTCTTAACAGCTTTCTTGCTCTTTTATCTCCCTTCTTTTCCTCTGCCCTACCACAGGATGACCTGCAGGTAATATTACAAAAATGTGATGGCATGGGAGTTTATACACTGGTGTATTGATTTTTGTTCTGTTCCTTTCCCAAAGAGAACAGCTGCAGAAGACTACAGAGATATTTTGTGTCTCAATGAATTCAAAACTTGTACCTAGGCAGGAATCCACAGGAATGCTCTGTTTAGGCAACAGGTATCAATCTTTTTTTCTGCTTCAGTTCAACCAGAGTGGACCAGAGACTTACCCAACCTCAAATCACTTCACCTGACAAAGATGCTACGGTTGAGAAGCCTTGATACTGACTTCTTCAAGTCCATGCCTGGTCTCCAAGAGCTGAACTGTCAAGACTCCCACTCACTGTGCTTTGTGAGGACAGAGATGTTTGACAGCGCTCCTCATCTGAGCCATCTCTCCTTTGAGAAGTGAGTTTTCTTTTTTGTTCTTCCTCAGATAATTTTGCTGACAGTTTCCTAAAAACTGCACCTTGAAAGCAGACAAAAATCCTGTCCCACTTTTAGTGTGAGAGATTAATACAGTTCCTTGTTCAGCACTAGTAGAAGTAGCAGTTTAGTCTTTATTCTAGAGGTAACACCTCAGTGTGATGCACTTAGTATGTCACACACCTGTTAATACTAAAGAAGACAAAAATCTGAAAGTGATTTATTAAAATAAGAGTAGGGAAACCTGCACACACTGCGGTCAGCATAAAGGAAAAAAATGTGGAAAGCACCTTAAAAGACTTCTATAATATAGACCTATATATGATTTCTATAATATAGACCTATATATGATTTCTATAATACAGATATTATATAATAATATCTATAATAAACATATGGGAGAACAAACCCTAGAGTACTGGCTGTGCTCTGGGTACCAGTTTTAAAAAAAATAAGACTTATTTAAGCAAAGAAAAAAAAAAAACAACAACAACCACACAACCCCAAAAAAACCCCAACAGATTCCAGCCCTCACTAGACTGCCTCATTGAATTTACACAGCACTTTACACTACCTGCGGGAAGGCCACTTCAAAGTGCTAAAATCATGACCCCAGCTTAAATCCCTGAATGGAGGTTAAAGTCAGACAAAAGAGAATCTTCTGAGCGCTCAGACTGGGAGGGTCACATTGTCACACTCTTCCTGCAGCTAGGATAGCTCAGAAACATAGAATTGTTTTAGTTAGAAAAGACCCTTAAGATCATCAAGTCCAACCACTAACCTAAGACTGCCAGCCCAACACTAAACCACGTCCCTCAGCACCTCATCTACACATCTTTTAAATATCTCCAGGGATGGTGATTCCACCACTTCTCTGGGCAGCCTATTTCAACGCCTAACAACCCTTTCAGTGAACAAGATTTTCCTAATATCATAGAATCATTTGCTAATGATTGCTTTTATCATCTTGTAGCTGTAACCTGAGTTCCTTTAATCCGTGGAATACCAATTCATCGGCCAGCATCATCATCAACTTGTCTGGAAATCCTCTCCTATGTGACTGCCAGCTCTCCTGGCTGCTCTCCAAGCCTAAGAAAATTGTGCTGCAAAAGTAAGTGAGTTCAAGGAGATAAAGCTCTTTAGACACAACTTAAATGTGCAAATTATTTGAGGACAAAACATTCAGTACCATCAAAGTTATTCAGATTCCTTGTGTTCCCTTCCACAAGAGGTAGAAATGCAAAACAAAATCCCTTTGAGGGACAAAGCAAGGCTGAATTATACTTGAATGTGAACAAATGCAATGGAAATACATGTAGAACAGTGTAAAGAGTTAATAGCTGTGGATTTCTGCTAAGGTGAGAATAGCTTCTTTTCTTCCTGTTTTGGTTCAGTTTTCTCTTATCAGCTGTAGATAAAAAAATGAACTGGCTTGGTGGTCCTGATGGGCAGCAGTGGGAGCAGGAACTGAAGACTTTGCAAGAACTTTAGCAAATTATTTCCTCCTTGCCCTTTCATTCCCCAAGCCTGCATCAGCACGGGCAGCCCAAAACCCCCTTGCAAAGTGCACCGTTTGTCACCTATTGTTTCCATGTTCTCCTGCTGTTCTACTGAATAACTACAATAAGCCCTAGTTAAAAGTACTTTGCATAGGGAGGATTTCTCTTGCTTTTGAAAGGCCACCGAGAAGATTTGTCACCCGTAGATGAGAGAGCAAGGAAGCAGATTGTTAAAATTAGATTATTTCTCATCGGGATGGGTTTAGCAGTTGCATTCTTTACAAAAACATGCGATGTCTGAGTAAAGAAAGAGCTTAGTCATTTAAAAGCACATCCCGTGTCAGCACAGCTCCAGCTGCCTAAACCAGCTGGCTTAAGGATCTTGGGGACCTGTGACATCCCTCTGCAGGCGTTCCCCTCTGAGTGTGGCATTAAAGTCTGACCCTTTACAAGTTGCCTCGAACCCCAACACAGCACGTTCACAGTCCTTGTACCAAAGGATGTTTCCTCTCTGGCAAAAGATATTCCTGCACCTTACAAAACCAAAAACCTAGTCAGCTAAACTCCCAGTGCTGTGGAAGGCCATCTGCCAAGCACAGGACTGTTGTTAGACAACCTAGTTTTGGCCTAGGTTTCATGTCTTCTTTAACATAAGGACTGTTTTTGGACAGCAGGTTGCCAATTCCAGCCCAAGCAGCCTTACATGAACCTGTAACGTTCTGATGGATGTTGTCTGTTCTAACTCGTCCCCTCTGCAGGGCTTCAGAGACTTTCTGCAACGCATCCCAGGAAGATGGGAGCAGACTTTCAACCTCTTTGTCACTGCTAGAGCTCCACAGTAAATGCCAGTCTGAGAGAAACGTGACGCTGCCCGACTGGAGCACACCCTCTCCGGAGCACGATGCCCTCAGCCCTACCAGCTACAATGCCACGGCTGCAGTGGGAACAACAGGCTCTGCTCTGCTCACCCAGGACACTCACACCAGCTCCCTAACGCAGAGGAACCCAACGGGCACGACGGCAGCCAGCCCAGCTGAGCTGCTGCTTACAAAGGCCAACAGTACCTCCCAGGAGGAGGAGGCAGTTTCTGAGCCCACGAGCAACCCCCCTTCCTTTGCATCCGTCACCACCCCCATGGATTTTGTCAGAGAGCTCTACAGTCAGTCCTCGTTTTACAGCTCCACGAGGGAAACTGGAACAGATCAGCTGAAGAGAGAGCTGAGAACAACCGACGCGACGTCTCCCCAGAAGGGCCCGTTCAGCCAGCCCACTAGTGATTATTCTACTAGAGCACGAGGAATCCCTGATGCCACTGACCATGGTGTTCACTCCTTTGCCACTCAGGCTGGGGGAGACACAGCCCAAACGAGCCTACCCCAGCTGAACTCCACAGGGACCCAGGCTCGCTCAGAGCCCCTGCCCACCAGGTCACTGATACACTTTGTGGACGACTACGACTACGACGAACACTCGACAGAAACCCCGGTGCGACTGCCGTACACCTCCTGTGACTACAACCCCTGCAGGCACCTCCAGAAGCCCTGCAGTGAACTCCAGAGGGTGTCCCAATGTTTATGTCCTGGCATGTCGAGGGAGGATGAGGTTCCAGATCCACCCAGGCTGAGAGAGGTGTCTGAAGTCACAGACAGCTCTGCACAGATACGCTGGTGTGCCCCCAATTCGGTTGTTCACACCTATGAGCTGAAGCTTCACGCCCAAGGCGACGAGGACAAACAGTTTGTCCTGGACAATATCTATTCCACAGCAAGGCAGCACACTCTGTATAACCTGTCGCCATACACCACTTACCACATCTGTGTGACTGCTTTGAACAAAGCAGGGTCAAGCCAGATGGTAAATCAGGGCATGGCAGGCAACTCGTGCACCAGATTTCAAACAAAACCCAGCTACAAGTCTGTCTTTGCTGCTCTGTCTGCAGCAAGTGGACTCCTCCTCATTGCCACCATCATTTTGTCTGTATGTCTGTGTAAGGCGTGTAAAAAGCCCCAGAGTGAGCAATACGGTACACACCTAGTCTCTTACAAGAACCCAGCATTTGATTATCCATTAAAACTACAAACCACTAATTAGCTCTAGGTGATTGTTCTACGCACTCAAAAGCTCAATGTCTCCATCACCTCGGTACGTTTTTGTGAGACTCTCAAAATGTCCTTCAACCAAACTATGAAACATCAGACTTCATCGCCCTGGTGTTTCTACAGGAGAGAAAAACATTAAAAAAGAAAAACTAATAATAAAGGTAGTCAGACAGAAAAAAGCCTTTGGACTCTTCATGTGCTAAGCAGCAGCAAACCTGGACACTAACCTTGGAAAGTTGTACCACTCATGGGTACAGCCCACTGAAAGCTGTGATCCAAGATGCATCCAGCTAAGCAAGACAGGCTCTGCTTTTATTCACAGAAATGAAGCTGAGTTTTCGATCTCTTCTAATGTCCATCTGAAGCTATTACCCAGAAAGAGAATATCAGTGGAAGGAGTGAAAGGTCTCCTTGGGCTCAGTGACAAGGGGCTGTGCAGATCTAACTCCATCCAATAACTCCAGTGACTGCAACTGCTCAGCCCAACTTCAGCTCAATCAAAAGAAAGATGAAGGTGAAAAGGACAGTGCAGGATCCATTGGGGGGGATAATTGTTTTAGTCTGATTTTATATGATGCTGTACACAACTGAGGCTCCCAAGTGCTACCACAACACCAATTTACAGGCAGCATGGGGTCTGCAGCACAGCAGTAACCCACAGAAGGGGGGAACACAGCAGCAGCTGCTTCACAATGGTTTTTAAGCAGAGGTGGTTGCTCAGTCCCATCTACAGCTTGAGCAGGCCGATGATTTACCTCATACAGAGGCAAGGAGCCAAGCAATGAAACAATTTGATGTGTATGTTGCTGAGACTTGAAAAACTGAAATCCCATCCACTAGCAGCAGACAGTTATGCAGACAGTTTTTCATGTGTACTTTTGGGTGCTAATTTCTGCTGCAGACACACGAGATGCTGAGAGTCCCAGTTCTTCAGCAGCTTTGCCTTGCCATTAAAATTCACAGAGGTGTTTGTGTAAGGGGAGGGATCTGCTCCAGTCAAATCAGAGACCCACAGGTTCATGTCCTGGTAGCCACCTGTTTCTGCTGCTGTGTATCCTGCTGTATACATACAACATGTAAAATTCTCCCAGACCTCAAGAGAGTGAAAAATGTAAAAGAGTCTGTTCTGTTCTTGGTTTTTATTTTTTTTTTTATGCTTCCAGTACTAATGGAAATAAAAGCTACTGAGTTGGTTCTTTGTTAAAATCTTTGTGTTGCCTTTCCCATCCACAACATTTAGCCTGAGAAATTAACTCAAGACACTTTGTTGCTTGGGAACAAACTCCAAGTACTGATTTTATTCTGGTAAATTTATATAATCTGATGTCATCAGAGCTTTCATTTTGTGGGTGCATCGGGTGCCATCCTCACCACAATGGGCTTGCAGCCCTCTCCTCTAAGCTGGCACTTTCCCTTACACCAGTGCTGGGAATGACACGGTCACTGGTCAGATGCTCATTGCGAATTCCTGCCCTGTCTGTCTGGAGCTTGGCTGAGCTCAGCTGAGCCCCATGACTCAAAACTCACAATAGAGGCCAATTGCAAATGAAAAAGCTGGGATGGTGTCACCTTTCACTTTGAAAATCTTTTAGTTTCACATTCTGGTAGTTCAGACCTCCCTTTGTGTAGACTGAAGTTTTTCCTATTTATTTCCAGCCTGATTTTTGCTGCATTTTCTGGAAGTGAACATGCACAGATGATACTTTAACTTCATTTGAAGTGAGCAGAAGCCTTCAGCCTTTGACTCATTATTCCAAACTGGGGCACAGATCATGTACTCCCTTGTGTTTGTACCACACAGCAGTAAGAGACCTTGACTGAGGTCTTTGGTATTACCAGAAACAAAATGGAGCAAAATAAGAGATTTGTGAACAGTAAATCATACAGTCCTTAAGATTAGCTCTAGAGGGAGAGGACAAAAAGATACTGCAGCTGAAAATAAAGATTGTTCCACCTTAACTATCAGTCCAAAACAAGAGGATGTAATTTAAAATGAGATTTTGAAAGGATACATCTATTTATCCCTTACAGCACTGCATCTCATCATCACAGCAACACCTAACTAGAAGGTCACAAAGCTCAGCAGAAGATCTGCCAGTAACAGGATCTGACTTTCCTGAGGGTCAGTGACCAGGGTACAGTCTAACCTCACACTCTGTGGAGGTTTAACCTCATACCAACCTCCTGAACCCTTCCCAGTGTGAGATGCAGGTTTATCACAACTGATTTCTCCAGCCAGTTCTCACCCTGGCCTCTCCTGACTTTTCACAGGCCTTCACTGCCTTCCAGCCACGGCAACATGTCAGAACCTCCCATTGTTAAAAGTGCCCTTCCCTGGAGCCAAACAAATGTCTAAGTCCCACTCCCACACACCCACTTGCTCCAAGCTAAAGTAACCCTCAACAGTCCAGCTTTCATCTGGGCTGGTGAGCTGTCCTGAAGCACAGAGCCCCCAGCCAGGGGTTGTGCCTCTCTTATTTCAGTGAGGACCAACTTGACTCTGTTGTCGTTTCCTCCTCTACTTGAAAAAGTGCTTCTCTTCACTTTTCCCCAATATTTCTGCTAAGCTACAACCACTTGGACATATTCTATATACACTCTAAACTTTCAAGTTACAAAAGCTTTACTCTGCTGTACTTCAAAAATTCCAGCTTGGATGAAGAAGTCCCTCCCTGTATTCCCACCCAGAACTCATGTCTCTTGTGAGTAGCTGCTGCACCCCAAAAAGTGGTAAAATGACAATTATTCAAAAGTGTAATTTTAATTTCTGTAAGTCACAATATTTTCAAAGCTTTCAGGTATAAACCTTTTCTTTAAAAGCACTGCCAACTGCTAGTTCCTAAAACCAACATAGACTTGAAAAACTGAAAAGCCAAACTAAATCACCACATTATCCACTCAGATTTTTTTTTATTGTACCAGTTTTGAAAGTAAACCCTAAAAAGCAAGCAATATTTTAATCAAGAGGGGAAAGTTATCTCAAAGCCCATTTGCTGGCTTCTACATAATCAAAGTATAACTGCAGAACAAAACTGTCATCCCCATTCCCCAGCCTCAAAACCCAGAGCTGTTGTTCCTGTAAACACCACTGGTAATAGGAAGCACTTTGGATGTTTCCTGTACTTTGATTGCTGTGATGGACACAGCACTGGAGCCAGCTCTCACGGTGCTCCTGGGGGCTGAGGCAGTGAGCAGAGCAACCAGGGAGCTCAATGGAAACTTCCCCACCCACGCCTAAAGCCACGGTAGAAAGTGGTCCAGCTCTGCTCTGCCTGGTTGTTCCTCCTCCTCTTCCTGTTTACACTCAGCAGTAAATCCTGTTTGTAGCTCCATCTCCAAAGACATGAACCTCTGGCAGTGTGATTGGGATACCCAAACGTGTCTGACACAATATTGACAGCTAACAAAAGCCCAGCCATTAAAAAAATAGATAACCAACAATCCACTTACTGTTTAACTGCTCAAGTTGTCCTGTTTCTCTGAGAGAGGACGATCTCTGAGGGGAACACAGACAGCTTTTAAATACATTTTTTGAAGAGCTTGTGTAACCTTTTTTCTGGCTTTTCTTCTGAAGAAGAAATTATCTGTATTCCTAAGAACCTCCTCCACTCACTTGCCAAGGCTTTTCTTCTTTCTACAGGAGCAGGTCCAAGCAAAGGAAGGCCAGAATAGCCAACGGTGCGTGTGGGTGCATGCCCTGGGTGTCATGGCAGAGCTGCATGCTGCTCCCTCTCCAGCTCAGCATTTGAAAATCACTCACTGAGCCTCACCAAGTCTCCCAGAATGCACAAACACCCTGGGAAAGAGGCCTTCACACTGTGAAAAAGCAGTTCCCAAAGGGCCTGCACCCACACAGGGATAGGCCTTGCTGGCTTTTCTGAGGGAACAGAGAGGCACCATCCTGTCTTTGGTGCAGCAAATGCCATGTAGAGAGGGTGCTGCAGCAGGGCAAGGTGGCCAGCTGGGAGAAGGTGGAGCCCAAGGCAGGGGGGACACATGGTACCACACCAGGCTCCCTGTGGGGGGTGCAGTCAGCCCCCCATGCCCTGGCACAGCCACACTCCTCCCGTGCAGTCCCCAGAACCACGCTTCCCTGTGGCCCTAGGAACCAGGGTGCCTCTGAGGGGTCGGGATCTTCCCTGTCAGGAAGCCTCTGATTTGCTCTTTACCTGTGAAATACAGAGCCATTCACCACAGGTGCAGACATGCTTGTGTCTGCAGAAACAGGGACCCCTGAAAGAACATGTCCAAACTCCTGCAGCTCTTTTGTTTTATCTGCTGTCCAAAGCATGCAGAGTTTGTTCTGACACAGGGCAATAGATTACAACAGTCATTCCAAACGCTTTAAAAAGTCATCATGCAGGACAACAAATGACAATATTCTTTTGAAATCTATTCAGGAAGCAATCCCTTAGAGGAAGGCCAATGTTCTGCTGTCATCTAGAGGGAGAGGGTGGAATCACCTCCCCAGGTACTCTACTCTCTTTCACTACAGAACTTCAGCCTGCACCCTACAGACCAAGGCTCAGACTTACACGACCCAAGTGCTGCCTGTGTGTCCTTGGCTGTTAACATTTGAAGGGAAAGAAAGCAGAAGTGTTAAGAATTAATAGCAGCTACAGTCCCAGTCCTAATTCTTTTTATAGCCTTACCACAAGGAATTTCTCCACCAAGCTGACACTGATAAGGAAAAATGTAAAATTTTTCTTAAGAGCAAGGAGGGGATTACTGTCAGAACCAAAACTGGTTAATCAGCCTACAAATGCAACAACATTAATTTTTTTAAAAATTGTATATTTTGAAAACAGAGATCAGATCACATTGGTTGCAAGAATTGGTTGTTTTTTTGATTCAGCACACATAAAGCAAGTTTACTTTCTTTCATTTGGTATGTAATATTACAATAATTGGACGGGGAGCTTCTAAGCAGCTCTTCCTGTACTTCAAAAAGCCACTGATGACTCAGGTGAAGTTTATGGATTTTGTAGACTGAGGGCACAGAGGTGATGTGCATGGCCCTGGGCAGACAGACCACACGCTGCCCCAGCTACAGCTCCTCAGAAAGCTCATGGGCTGCCAGGAAAACATGAAATAAATCATCTCCATTTGCATTGCTCGAGTCGACCCACCCATAAGTTCAACCTGACATTTCCCATGTCACAACATGTTTTGGAGAGGACTCAATGTAGCTACTTTAAAATACAGTCTTTAAAAAAAAAGGCTGAATCCACAGGAATCCCTTATAGCAAATTCTTCACAGGATTAGCATCGTTTACCCTAACGTCTAAGCAGAACAAAATCACTATAAATAGACTATTTTTCTTCTTTTCCAAACCACAGCATTGCATCTTCTGCTGCTAGTTCATCCTCTTGCTCAGTGCTGGGTGGCATTACTTACAGGTACATGTAAGAACACAACACTTGTGTGGCATTATGTGCTTTTCCTGGCACACTACCAGAGTAACATCCTCATTTTTGTCAGATCCCTTGCTGAAGAGGCTGAGTGAACAGCTTCTCCAACTCTTTTCCATGGATCTCAGATTATATATATATATAATTTTATTTAAAGGAACAGAAAGATGGTAAAAAAATTACAAAATAATAACACAAAATGGTGGGAAAGTGAGAAAAGGGAAAAAAAACCTTTGTGATACATAGTCCATTGGATACACCCAGAGAAGCAAGCCAAAGAAAATCAAAGAAATGAAGTATCCTGAGAAAAAGCCACAAAACCCCGGGTCCCTCGTTCCCTGTCTCCTCCAGAAGGTGGAAGCAGCGATGCAGCAATCCCTGCCAGGCAGGCAGGCACAGGGCTGGCAGCTCCTGCTGGGCTCTGACACCAAGAGCCATAACCCCCGGGGTGAAACTCCCGAGAGAAGAGAAAAAAAAGTTTAAAATCACAAACTCAGTGCTAAGCAGGGACTTTCTTCTTTGAAAACCAAAAATCTGCTTGCTGTGCAAAATGGTTTGTGCTGGGAAGGCATTAGTATTATGTTTATGAAATGTTTAGATGCTTCTTGCTCTTATCAGAGCATAATTAAGTAATGTTACTTAATAACTTATCTAAGGCCATGAGGTGAAATGATGTCACTCTCTCTTTAGCAGTCATTCATTACATTGTCATCACTACTGCCTGGAGAACACTTGGCAAGTTGTCTCCTGGAAACAAAAGTAAAAAACCAGACCCTATGTGACACTAACGTTCATGTCCCAGCTGGCACAAGTGCAGGAAGTGGTAAAGATGCATTTTTTCACCTTGTGAAAAGGACAGAGTTGCAAATACTCCCAGAAGCCCTGTTCTGCCCTAATTACATGTTTAGGTGTCCACTGATATTTACGGTGTGAAGGTTGTTCATGTTCATACTGCAGTAGAATTTACAAGGTCTGCTTGATGTCAGAACTCTAGATGCTGCACAAAGAGCTAGTAAAAATGTTTATCATCTAACTGCACCAGAAATGAGGAAGGAAATTTGTGAGACAGACGTGATGGGATCTGCCCAGAATCACAAGTGCCTCCAACAGCAGTGACCATTGATAGCAGCTCTTTACACAACTAAAATAAAGCTCTGAAAGCCACAGAAACGTTGTGCCACTGAGGAACACCCCAGCAGGACTGAGCTCTGGCCACAGTGTGCCTTTAACTGAAACACTCTCTTCTGTGCAGATGCCTGTTTGCACAGAAAATGCAGAGGTCCTGCCACATTCAGTCCAAACTGGCTACAGGGCCAAGTCCTATTTCAAGGATACAGTACTAAGCACAAAAATAGCTTTTTTTCCAAGAAAATAAGCTTAAAAAAAGATATTGCAACCCCAGGATCATGTGTGGGGGTGTTTGCTGTATGATTTGTTATTGTCTCACTGCTCCTTGGAAATTATGGAAAAGGTCAAAAGAGCCAGAAATGACAAGAGGTTAAGAAAAACAATCTAATGTACAGGCAACTCTGAGCCTAAACACAGCTCTAAAACAAGTCTGGAAGGCTGCTGTGAGTGCTGGCTCTAAACAGGACCTAACAACAAATCTGGTCCTTTGGGTCTGCTGCCTGACACCTCAGCCTTCACCTTGGCAGGAAGCTGAACTCCAGCAGCAAGTCTGGCTGATGTTTAGCTGCCTTAGATAACTCTCCCACAAGCAGCACCAGATGAGGAGTACCCCAGAAATGTCTCTCCACGACCATCTGCTTGGATCAACATTAAGGACTGGCATGCAGGTCAGTGGCACACTGCAGGAGGAAGATGAACCATACTGCTGCCCCTAAATATGTACTAGTAAAATAAAAATTTAAAAAAATAATCTATATTTCACACAGAATGAAGCAAAAACCTGACTAGCAGCCAGAGCCCTATAAAACTCCACAGCTTGATTGCCCTACCTATCTGCTCATCTAAATTACAGATAGCAGACACACACACAAAAAAAGAAACCTAATGTGTGCTCTGGGTCAGACTCCACCCAGTGAAACCTAAAAACCTGCAAGGACCTCAGATGAACCCAGACTCCTACCCAAGAAGCTTCTGTTGGACTCAAAACGAGGTGGCAGTGGGTGACAACCAGACAACTCCTTTTACATCCAGTGCAAACCTGATGGCACAGACCAAATCCTGCAGTCCTAACTCTGCCCTGAAGCCCAGCTCCAGAGAAGCAGCCCTGCCAGACCACAATGATGAGTGAGAATGTAGCCACTAACCACAGCAGCCCTAAACTTAGCTCAGCAGCTTGCTACCTACCGAGTAAAAATCCAGACTCTCCACCCAGCCCTGGGACAAACTCCAACCCAAAATGATCCTTACCATTGGAGGGGCTGTTTCAGACTTAAATGTAACTACACCACTCATCATATATATCCAGGAGAAACCAGCAACCTCCTGTGATATCCCAACAAGCTCCAAATGATTGCTATGGTGCCCAGCTACAACCACCTAGATGGACCTCATTTGGGGACTCGACCCTCTTGACCAAACTTGCAGGAGTTTGGTTCAGGCTCCAGAGGATGTAAAGGCCTGAGCTGTGGCTGGACCAGGAATTCCTCTAGAAAACCCACAAATGAGCAGTGTGACCCATCCCTTTTATGTTTCTTCCATGTGGCAAGTAATAGTGAACCTTGCCACCAAACCTGGTTAAAGTTGCATCAAAATCACTTCTGCTAATACCTTTAATTTACTTTGATGGTGATTCTTTACATGATCTAAATTGCTCATCCATGACAAATATAAATCCTGACTTTTCACACCCAGTCAGAAAGGGATATGCCATAAAATATACATGGTTTAGATATTACTCAGGCATTCTTGTTTCAGTCAAGAGCTCTTTGGAGCTGCTGTGTCTTACTTTGAACACAGCACAAAATTAATTCACTTTGTGCACTTGCATCTAAACTATATTATGTTTGCATTTTACTCAAGGTGAAGAAAGTTATTTAAATAGCTATTCAGAAATCCCCCAAAAGCCAAGTGTATAGGAGCTTTTACAGCAATATGGTAGTTAAGGCAAGGTATAAGCTCTCTTTCAACTCTGGCATTATTTTTATTGGTAATAAGCCTACCTCTTTACAAGCTGGAGTAAGAGTCTCTCAGACACATAGGAGGATCAGGGTGTTACAAGAAAATATACCTGGTTTCTGTCCTTTTCCTGTAATTGCAGTCTGTCTAACTTTACTTGTGATAAAGCTCCTGCAGCTGCTTAAAATCCTTTTTTGGTATCAGGTTCTGCAAATGTAAGAAAACAGGAGCTCAAAACCTACCCAGAACAGCTGGGGCAGCATAGCAGGTCTTGGCCTTAGCAGGGAAAAAAACAGAAGATGCCACACCAGGACAAATAAGGGCAAAAGACTGGTCCTGCTAAGCCCTGGGTCAGACTGGGAAGGACACTGAGTTACAGGTAGACTCCCATCCACCAGTGGCTTATGTGGCACTAAAATGAATTACTTTTTAACATAGCTGTGCAGCTGAATTCCACACAGGCTGTGCAGTGACAGGTAACACCAAGTGCCTTCCTGGTCATAGTGCAGGGAAAGCTGTACAATCATGGAGTGTTTTGGGTTGGGAGGAACCTCTAAAGGTCACCTAGTCCAACCCTCTGCATGGAGCAGGGACATCTGCAGCTAGAGCAGGGTGTTCAGAGCCCCATCCAACCTCACCTGGGATGTTTCCAGGGATGGGGCAGCGACCACCTCTCTGGGCAGCCTGGTCAAGGCTCTCACCACCCTCAGTGTGAAAAATGTCTTCTTTCTATCTAGCTTCAATCCCGCTCTTTCCGTTTAAGCCTGTCACCCCTCACCCTGTCCAACAGGCCCCTTTAAGTACCAGAAGGCCGCAGGAAGGTCCCCCCAGAGCCGTCTCC
>NW_008621321.1:0-10454 GCF_000691845.1 Merops nubicus | reverse complement strand
CTCTTCAGGTGCAGGACTCTGCACTTCCCTTTGTTGAACTTCATGAAGTTACTTCAGGAGGGACCCAGAAGGGTGGGGCCTGAGGAAACTCTATCAGCTTCTAAGGAGCATGATTGGGTGCCCTTGACCCAGAAGGCCTGGATCATTTAGTGCAGATGCTCTCAGAGTACAGAGGGTCAAGCACCCTTTAGCCAGTGCTCAGGAGAGATATTTGTTATTCTTCTTCCCAATAGATAATCCTTCATTCCAAGGTCTACATTGAAGAACAACTCTCAGACATCAACTGGATTGAAATGCTTATTCCTACTGGATACAACAGAACATGAGGTAGAGCCAGCAATGGCCATTTTCAGTTCTTAATTAGTCATTTAATCTGTGAACATGGAGTATTTTATTTTTCATATATTATTTTTCAGCTAATATTCCTATTTAGTGCAACTAAACCACTAGAAGTCGGTGACTTTGTTGAATTGATAAGGACTTAGTTAATACAGAAGAAGGAATGACCATTTTACATCAGGGGTATTACTTAATTTTGAAGGTTTTGTTAGAACTCAGGTTTCACATTTTCATAGCACAACAGATTTTAGAATCTGTTTTGAAGAGAAACAGGTATTTTCAGAGAGTTGTGTTACCTACATAAAGGTAGGTCTTGGAGATAGTATAAGTAGTAGGATCAATGACAGTCCCTCTCCACTGAATAAAGTAGGAATCTATATTAGATCACACTAGAGCTACAGCTGTACTAGTAAAGTAAACATGTTAAGAACCATTTGCTGGCACTTGAGAAGAACCAGCACAGGAAGGTCATGTCTGTAACGTTGACTTTTCTTATTTTTCAGATTAGAAACTTAGATCCACAATGATTTTTTTTTTTTTAAAGCAGTCAAAAGGTACTTCCTCCTTCCTTATGATTTATCTCATCCGTATCCACACTTCAGTGCCCAAATGAAGTTCTATTTTAGCTATTACTTAATTAGAAAACACTGGAAAAAAAATAATCTGTGTAGCAACTCCTAAATTGTCTAATCTGTCAATTTTTTGACTCTCAGGCCAAAACTGGTTTTCTGTATTTATTCACACACTTAGAAAAAAAAAAGCTTTCTTCTACACAAATACCTGTGAAAAATTAAAGTAAATATACTGAAAGATATTGAAATGTTCAGGTATAAGTATTGTCACCAGATACTGTATGCTACACACATACCTTTTATGATCACATGCTTTTATAAATTATTTCTTAGAAATAAACCTCAGGCATGATTTGTACTCTCTGCTGCAGAGTGCACTCTTCAAACACTGGCATTTATTCAGCATTTGGTTTAGATATAGCTAACATGATTGTGTTATCATCTACTAGGAATATAGTCAGGAGGATAAAATTTCTTAGGGGTAAATTCTTCAACAAGAATACAGGACATACACATATGCAGAAATCTTGTCAACAACAGCAACCAAAATAACTTATGTGTGTAGAACCTGGGGTATTGATAGGGAGAACTACTTTGATATTATTTTGTACACCATGGTCACGTTTTCATATTTAAAAGCATCCTAATACCCCCTGCCAGAAAACAAGATTTATTCAGTACTTAAGATCTCAGATATGATCTATTCTTTGTTTTAGAGATGACACAATTTTTGTAAGGTTTGAATTTCTATTTTGGATTCAGTTTTATGATAGATGCATTAAACTACAAACCACCAATTGCTTATTTGAACACTGATGGCTTTTTGACCATCAATTTGCTTGTGTTAAATTAACCTGGTTTGTAGAAGTTATTCCATATATCACAGTGAAATGAGACAAATGGGGATTTTTCTTGCAGGAAGAGGCAATATATTTCAGTGTGCTTAGTGGTTTTTTTATGTGTGTGTATGTTTTCATGTTGTTGTTTTATTTTGTTTTGTTTTTTTTCAAGTAATTTAATGCTGGCCCTTCAAACTACATAACTTGCTGTTTCATATAATGCACTTATATACTTATTTACTCAAAAGGAACTATTAACTAATTAGCTAAAGAGACAATATTAAATGCTTTACACCTTGCAGACCATATATGTTTAAATTAATCTGACTTCTAGAAATAAGTTTTATAACTGTCTCTTCAAGCTTTTTTCCCCCTACTTCAAGTCAACGTAGTATAAGCAAAATAAGGGTGTTTTAAGATGTGCTTGAAATATTCTCATTCCTGTTGTATGTGAAGTGAAAACATAAAAGGCACAATCTGCAAAAAGAATTTGTACAGTTTGAACTCTCTTCAGTAAGGCAAAGGCTAGGGCTACATTTGAAAAAAACCCACAAAATTATCAAGCCTTTTGAAAGTCCTTCCTTAAGAAAATAGCTATTCTAGTTTGACTAAAATCAAATTCAACAATAAAATGGAAAGTTCTTGTTTTTTACTTGAATATTTAGTCACATAGAATGATATAGTGATATAATCCTTCTGTATTTTGTCATATCCTTGAATCCTCTGTTCCCATCTTTATAAAAATAAAATAAATTTTCATCTTTCGTTTGAACAAAATAGCTCAGGTTAGATGACATTTGTATAAATTTAGATGCCAAAACTAGGCTCAATGAGATGTGTAGATTCAAAATGAACAAAGAGAAAGTTTCTATGAAAAAACTCTCAAGATCTTAATCAAATGCCTATTTTTTTTTTTACAAAGAGCATAAGAAGTCAGCCTGAAGCTGGTAAAATATCCAACTGCCATATCTCATGAGTCAGCTATCATTTCTTTATGGCATTTGCTATGATACATTTCACCTCACATGTATTGGTTTTACTACACTGAGGAAAGGTGATTGATTGCAGTAGTTTACTTCTAGCATTCACTGAAGAAGGGGGGAAAAAAAGTGTCTTCTACTGACCTGATAATATGATTATGCTCTACTAGTACTATATAATATCAGTAACTGAAGCCATACTTATTCCATTAAATTCCCATAAGATTTCACTCAGCTGAGTGAAACAATATTCCTTTATTTCAAAAAAGAAACAGAAGGGAGAAAACGAACAAACTCCCTGCAAGATAAATGGCTATTTATATATCTATGGATTTTATTAAATTTGTGATTATAGTATAGCAGATTTCTAACTTCCACATGCTCGAAGTTTCTTTTTTTTTTCCTGCTAGTATTGCTGTGTTTTCCATTATTAAAATAAAAATTAGATTAAAAATAAAGGCTTTATCATTGGTGCTTTAAAGCCAGGGAAAATGTTTATGTTTTGTGTAGATACAGAATTTGATCCTGTCTTTGAATTCCACATGCACAGCTTTGAAAATATTTATAAGAAACCATGATAGATAATGTTTAAGTTCATAATAAAGGAATTTGAGGTTTTTTTCATCACTATTAGGAAGTTTTACATAACACTTCTCTTAATTTTGTAGATTGAAGTGCTGAGACCTAAATACTTTCTCAAGAGGAAATTCCACAGCTTAATAATTCTTTCTGAGCTAAGGAGGTTTTCAAGACCTTTGGCCTTCACTTCTTAGCTTTGTTCCTTCCTGCATGTTACATATCTTTGTAGGATGTTAAGTAGCTCTTTTAATGGTTTTAAACACTCACCACACTGTTCTGTATCCTTGTCCAGACAAGCTATTCAGGTAAATATTCTTAAATTATTTCCTTAAATTGTTCCCTCTTGATAGTAGTTTAAAAAAATAAACAACAAAAAAAGCCCCAAACCTAAGATAAGTCAGAATTTTCAAATAGTGTGTTTGTTTTAAACTGAATCACAAAATAGCATTATGTTACTATAATAGTTTACTATCCAGTTTAATCTCAAAGCTTCTATTTCTGATTTCAGAGTACTGCTTCAGTGTGGATTTCACAATGCTAGCAGTGTATTTTTCATATTATTTTTGCAGATGTTCTGTTATTATTAGTTTTTTCACCATCTTTAGCTTGTTTACAAGCTAATTTGAATCGATTTTTATAATTATTTACATAATCATAGTAAAAACATTATTAAAATAATTTCTAAATTACTACAGTTCCATTTCATTTGTCTACTCTGCTCATTAAAACTAATATTTTATTAAAAAGAAAAGGCAAATTGCTAAAAAAATTCAAATTCCATTAAAATGAATAAAACTGATGGGTCTAAACCACATCTGGTGAGATTTCTTGATCTGTGTTTTATCACTTGTCTGACTTTAGTACTATAAACATAAAAATATAGTCAAGATATGCAGAAGTGACGTGCTAGAAATTTTCTTGAATTTGCTTTTCTATCTCAATATTGAAATCTGAACATCATGGTTTGTTTTCAATATTCTACCTCTAAAATTTATTTGCTGTGATTTACTCCTCCTTTGTGTCTGTCGTTTAATGTTTTCTGAAATAAGTGGAGGAGTTTTATTGACAATGATCAGTGGAATGTTGCATTCACTACAGAACAAGCCAAGATAAACAGGTCAAAAAAAACAGTTTCTAACAACCAGAACTGGGTAAAATAAACCTTACCTGCATGAATTCCTTCTTCCACAATGAAATTTTTGTGTTTGCTCAAATAACAGGATTGGTTTGTTTTTCCAAAAACACTGTCTACAAGTTAATTTCATTAATTATACCATATTTTTGTTAGCGACAAGATTAAACAAGTACTTGAAATGAAAATTTGCATTTCTGATATTAGAAACAGAAATCTATATATTTTCATTTATATCCAATTTCTCCATCTCTAAATCTTTTAAAAATTGTTGCTTTCTACTTAAGATGTTCTCTAAGAGTCTGTTTTTTAGAACTAAGGTAAAGATTTTAACCCAGTGATCAATAGTTATGGCCAAGAAAAACAACAAAAGCAGGTGAAAACATTTAGAATTACCACCCCAGGTAGTGTCTGCAAATGTCACCTTCCACCAAACTTTAGTTTTTAAACGTTTTAAATATATATTTTGGTATATGATCAGCTGACCTATGCTGACCTCTAAGGTCATTGTTATTACAATGAATGTGTCACCATGTTAAATCGTCTTGATAAATATATACTAGTCAACAATAAAAGTATCATTTTGGCTTTCATATGTTGTTCTGAAAGAAACTCCTGTCAGCATTTGAAGGAGATTCATCTCCTAGATCAGGAAATTTTATCAAGTCAATGATAAATGGGACTATATCTTACTATTTATGTGTTTGGTGTGGTGAAATCCTAGAAACAAACATCTTCTTCACACAAAATGCTTTGGAATTGAATGAAAAGTTTTGAATTATAGTTTTGGAATTGTTTTTCAGGTTTTTAAAACTAAGGTTTTTTTTCCTATATATAAAACTTTAGAAAATTCTGAAGAAGCAGAGCTCTTGTGCTTTCTATTAAAGTCCACAGCAACTGCATCCTTTCAGTATCTCTTGGGATATTTTGTGAGATTACATGCTACATACAATGTATAAAGCACAAAGCTAAACAAAAAGTCAATTCTAAGATCCTAAGAGTACAAAAGTACTCGAAACTACATTGGGTAAAAGTTTAATGATAAACTTTGTGCATTAAAGTTTTGCACAATCAATGAAGTGTTCAAAACTCTACACCTCCTACACAACATGTATGCTATGATCTACCATTTAAAGGTGATGATAGAGAAACTAGTTTTTTCCAGGTATAGAGAACAATATATACTTACAGGGCTGGGATTTTATTGAGCTAGAATGAGCTCCCCTGTAAAGAAGGAAGTGGAAAATAAAAATGACTACACCTCCTACACAACATGTATGCTATGATCTACCATTTAAAGGTGATGATAGAGAAACTAGTTGTTTTTTCTAGGTATAGAGAGCAATATATACTGACAGGACTGAGATTTTATTGAGCTAGAATGAGGTCCCCTGTAAGGAAGGAAGTGGAAAGTAAAAATGAAAAGGAAAGGAGAAAAGGGAAAGGAAAAAAATAAAAATAAAAAAAAGGAAAAATATAATAAGAATAAAACGAAAAATAAAATGGGAAAGGAAAAAGGAAAATAAAAATATAAACCCAAAATATAAAGGAACAGAGGAAGAACTGAATAACATTGGCCATTAAAACCTCAATTCAAACAATATTTGATCTAAAGTCTATCAGTGTCAGCTTTAGAGCTGAGAGTAGACAATGCTTTTGCCTTTTGAATAAAGGGTCATCAGTACCATCAATAACAGGTAAACTATAAAAAGAATAACAGGAGTCTGCTTGTCCTATTTAGGTGGTGCTCTCCCTGCTTTCTATATAAGTGTGTACTCAAATTATTACTAATATAATACCTTTTTTTTATAGTACCAGAATGTACACTATGCAATCTCACATTTATTTTAAAAATTTTAAATGTGCTTTTACATTTTAAAAGTTGGCCACTTATTTAAAATAAAACAAGGCATGTATTTTAAATTGTCTAAAAGTCTTTAATTGTCTCTAAGCCTCTCCATTTATAAAAAATTGCATGATTCATTTAAACAAAAGTAGATTTTAGAAGTTAAATTGCCATAGCTTGTGTAACTTAAATTTTCTCATATGAGAATACAGCAAACACTATGCAAATGATAAACTTAAATGTAATGTACTTCGTGTCATGATCTTTATAGAAAAAGAAATCAACCAACTTTCTTACTTAACTGCTTTATTTACTAATTATTCCTTCCAATACATTATTGCTTTATGATGGTATCCATGCAAGGCAGCAAAACCTGAAAGATTTCCATTAGATATAAAGACATTTTAGACAGGTCACAGTTCCATAAGCTGCAAATCCTCATTGATTATTGTTTAGGAAGAGTTAAGTAACTATTGAACAACACTCTTAAGTCTTTGTTGGAAGACAAAGTTATTTTCCTTCTTTTACATGTAATTAAAAAACCCACGACAACGAAGAAGTTAAATGGGATAATGAAAGATTTATTTCTCCTCTCAGATTCAATTTCCTTTTTTACAGTAGTAATTTTTAAATAGACAAAGACAATAACAAGGTGTTGGGAATTTTACAGATCTAGTATTGGTAACAAAGGTGTCATTTTTTGCCTACAGCCCTTCTCTCTAGAGACTGCTGTGAGGTAGATCTTCCTGGTCTCAGTTACCCAGAGCATCTTGACCTTTCCTATTCTCCTTTCTCTCTGATGATGCTTTGCCTGCCAGATATGCTCAGGGACTTGCAGCTCTCAGCCTTCCTCAGTTCAGAATAAAAAAGAGGACTCTTTTTTTTTGAATAAGGCTGGCTAGGCTTGGTCAAGCCTTTAGGGAAACAAGTTGTTCTGTTGCTAACTTTACAGATTATCCTGCAGATATGGTGTAACTGAAATCAGATTTTCATGCCTTCTCTTTGCTTACTATCTCTTAAACAAGATACATGAATATTACATGCACAGTGACTAACAGAAGCAATCAGATTGAATCTGGAACAGTGTTGCAGTCATACAAGATTCTGTTATCTTTAAGTATCCCAAATACCATGCTAGCATCAATAGCTTTCTCCAAGATAAAAATTACTGCTCAAAGTGAATAGCAACTGGCAGTAGAATCTGTGACTTGCTGTCTATACAGCTTATGAACTTGAAGTACATCGACTTTGCTTTTGATCTCGAAGTTCATTAAAGGAAGAGTACAAACCAGGGATGTTTTATCACTTCACTCTTTCTTTTCTAATGTTTTATAAATAAATGGTCTCTCACATCATGTTATCCTCAGCTAACCTGCCAGCTTGATGCATTTTCATGTAGTTCTGGTATTTCAAAAGGAGGCAGCAGGATGTTACTCTCTGAACCTCTGTACTTAGCTGGGAACTAACAGAAAATGACTGTAAACTGGTGCCAATGCACACTGAGGCAGTACCTCCCTACTGCTTCAATTAGATACTGAGAAGCAGCAGAAAAGTGCCATGGGAGTTCTGGAGGTTGCTTCCTCCATGGTCCAAGTGAGACTGAACTGTGGCAGAGGTAGTGACCTAGAGTGACACTCTCATTTCTGCTTTTGCTTGAGCCAAAGACAAAATATATCCCCTTTTTTGTTTATTTTTTCTGCCCTAGTAATAGTATTTCACTTACATGAAGATTTCAGATACTCTAGAGAATCTCCTGAGCAGCATGTGCTACTGAAATTGCCTTTGATTTGTGGTGGTATTACATGCTCACATCTCCATCTCTGTTCAAATCAATTAAGAAAACAAATATAGAAAAAAAATAATAAAAAAAATACCTCTGTAGCAGCCTTTTACTTGTGAGAAAAATTCTCATTCTTCATAGCATGATACTGTGGAGAGAATAAGCTATAATTAATCATGGATGTTGTACATAGAGTTTCTTCAGTGTTTGCTGCCTTGTGCACTTTGAATTATGAATTAAGAAGGGGGCTTATAAACAGAAGCAGGCTAGACAAAGCTAAAATTAGCACAACATACATAAACAGAGAAGAATAATGGACAAAGTGTTGGAGGAAAAAAATAAGCTAGTATTAGGAAAAAAAGGAAACAACTTGTCTTATCAGTTAATTATTTTGAACCAAAGGTTTCTACATCTTGAAACAATTAAGGGAATATGTATCATAATCATCTTAATTTCAAAATTCTAGAGAAGAATAGAAATAAAGTACTAAAATACCATAATCTCACCTACTCTAGTGGCTCTTACAAGTGGGCCATGGACTATTGCTTAGATTATTACTTTTCTCATAGCTATTGAGCACCCAAGATCCTTGTCTTATAGAAACATCAGCTATAACATATATAATCAGATTTATGGACTTATATTATTTCATTCCTTAAAAAAATCTTATTAATTATTTCACAACAAACAAAATTATTTCACAACAAGGGCTAAGGCCCAGTCATACAGGTATACCATAAGAATGATTCTTAAAAGATCTTTTATGTTCAGTGGTCTGATCATTCTTTAAGTCTATTCTTGTTAAGTCTTTAGACAAATCAACACATAGTAGAAAATTTCTGGTTAAAAAATATAAATGTATATATAGAAAGCATAATTTGAAAATAGATGAACATATTTTTTGCATTCCTTTAGATAAGCCTATATAATTCCTTTACATAAGTCACATCCAAATAATAAAAAATTGAAAATAAGAGAAACTACATATGCAGTTATTAACTTTTGAAACTCAATTTTAAATTTTGAAATGATGACAGCTGAAAATTTTCTGTTGAAGCCATTGAACTGTTTAAAACAAGTCTATGAAATTCTTTCATACAAAACAACTTTTCTCATTCTGTGATGAGGTTAGATTCTGCATAAATTACTGAAAAAAAAGAAGTTGCATTTTGCAAGAGGGATTAAAAAGGGGGAAAGAACTTTGCTCAGAATTTTATTTTTCACAGAAAAACAAATCAACATTAGAAATTGGATTAAGTGCAGCAATATCCAGTTTCATGCACTTCTCTTAAGCATCAAAGGTGTACTTTAGAAATCAGGTAAGTCACTTTCCAAATGTCTTTTGTATGGAAACACTGCAACAGAAAAGAAGCTCAAGGAAAAAATCAGAAAATTTCCTGCCTTGAAGTTCACTGAAGACATCTTTCACTATGAGGTAGACACTGTCATTACAGATTAATAGGAACAGATTTGTCTTTAAAACTTGAATGCTTGGTGCTGCAAAGTACAAATCTTCCAGCCACTGGTGCAAAAATGTCTTGCTAATGCAGTATTTATTATTTTCTTGCTCTGTAGATGTTTCCTCCCTGTCTGTGGAAAACTGTTCCTCCTAGTACAAATGGTACCAAATGACACTATAAAGACATTTTTTTCTCACCCTGACAATCCCATTTTTAAATTTTCCTCTTAGCAGCAGTAATAGAAGATTTTTTGGTGATTTCTTATGGTTATTGTCTGCATCTTCATTCTATAAAGGTATAATATCCATTAATTATATTGTCATAAGACCTTATTTTCATTGTGCAGTAAATGCTTTTTCACTTCTATGACTCCTGAGATATGTTGGCTGTTCTGTTGAATGACCTGAGAGTTAAATGGTGATACAGTATTAATCATTATGAGAGGTAAGCTTGGAAATTCATAAATTCACAGAATAAGACTGTTTTCAGGACAATTTACTATTCAGACCTCATGTGCACACTGTGAATGATTGTAATTACATGCTGTGACAATAACACATTCATAATACAGTACAGAAATGAACTCATACTTTTAGTTCATTATTTAGGGCAGCAATTCACAATCAAACGTAGGAATAGGACAATTTACAGGAAGCAATTTTACCATTCACTGCAAGTTAGCACAGGAGAAAAAGAGTTCCATAAAGTTTCTGACCCTTAGTTCTAGAGAAACTTCTAGTTTAGTCAAGACTTTTAAAGAAGTCTTATATCACTCTAATAGTACAATTCATGCTTATAGACTACTTATAGGCTACTATTACTCCAGAATAATCTTCCAATAGTATAGAATTACAGTCAGACTTGAAAAAACCATACACCTCCTTTAATCCAGGCAGGTTTGAAAAAAAATTTGATTTCTTTTAACAG
>NW_008621320.1:10342-27813 GCF_000691845.1 Merops nubicus | reverse complement strand
CTTTTTATTAGTGGCAGGGTTTAAATCGCCGCACAAAAATGCAGTCCGTACCAGTATCTGAAGTAACATTTTAAGGGCAGATAAGCAGGGGCTGTTCCCTCCTTGTCGTCATGTCCGTCCCCGTGTATGTGTGTACGTGTGTCCATTTTCTAGCGTTTGACCCATTTTCTCCAGAAAGCCTTTGGGGCATAGCAGCCTTACTTTTTAAGGGAGACGAAGTTTGGTCGGTCGGATACCTTTTCTGCATATCCAGTGCAGGGCTTCCAGCCTTTGGAAGAAAAAAATATGTCCCAGTGGCAAATGACGGTCGGTGTCAGTTAATCTCACCCAGAAGGCTGTGGCGTTTTGCCCTTGCGTTGAACGCAAAGGAAAAGCTGCAGAGGGCAGTAAAATTCTTGATCCTTACAGAGTTTTCCTGCTATCAATGAGTAGAGGATAGGCAGGCTGTTTTGCATTACTGTGTATTTCTGAAGGTAAAAATGGGAATTTGAGTGGTCTCAGACTTTTTATCTTTGTTTCTTTTTTTTTAATCTTCTAATGGTCTTCTGCAAGTTTAATGTTAATTGAATAGAGCTAGTGATCTCTAGGAGTGAGGATGGATGAGCAGGTTAGTATAATCGAATGGGTTCTCTTCTAGAGGCACTGTATGTAACTGTGCACAGTGCAAAAAGAGAATCCTGCATTCTTGCTGGTTATGAGCAAACTTTTGCTTTAAAACCTGCAGGAACTGCTTGCAGGATTAACTAAATTTAAATTGGTGGTTTATTTCCTTTTGGTATTTGTATTAGTTGTTTTTTGAGCTCTTTGTTTAAAGTGTCATTCATACTAAATATAGAATGGTTGTAAAAGTGCTAATGTGAGGTCAGTAATGGTGATACCTCATAATTCTGTTGTTTAATGCCTAAAGGTTTCCATTTTGGAGCTCTATGTACAAAATACAGATGTGACACCATATCTCATTCTAGTGTGTTAACTTGGGTGCTTGTCCATTGGGGCTGAAGGGACCAATGATGGAAATGGAAGTCGGTCAGATACTAAGGATGAGGCATAGTTAGGTGTGGAGATGTACGTAATACTCTCCTACAGTCAAAGCCACAGCACATGGGCTTGACAGTGTCTAGCACTAAATTTCATTATGTTTCGTCATGGTATGATCTACAACCTGTTTACAAGATGTCCACGCTTAGTTTTTTAGTTCCCTTTCTTGTGGAAAAGATCCTTGTCTTCTGTTAGCGTGCACGCTAACAACAGTGGCATAACACTGGGCCTAGATAGAAGGACTGCTGAAAGTTCTGGAAACAAAACTGTGAGTTGGCCCAATCTTGCCAGGCATTACTGGCAGGTCATCATTGCCAGGCATTACTACTTCAGAAAGAGTGAATTTTATTGTTCAGTCTGCATTTGGAATTCCAGACATACCAGAAGAGGAGAAAAATGCTTTTAAAATCTTTTTTTTCCTGAGCCTTTATCTTCCTGTGCCTAATAACTGAATGGATATTTGGAGAGAGAGAGGTGGGGTTCATCCTTAAAGTCTTCAGCTGACGGATGAAAGTAACTTCAGGCAGAGAGAAAGCTTGCCTATAGGGACTTTCAGCCACAGGATGTTGGACAAAATCCTTTGGAGCCGTGCCCAGAGTTTCACCTAAAAGTGTTTCATTTCAGTCTAGCTCTGGTTGTGTTTGTGATTAAAATATTCCTGAAGGTTTAGATCTGTTTCTCATGCATTTGGATAAAGAATACTCTTTTTATATAGCTGTGGAACATTAGCTTTTTTTTTTTTTTCTTTTTTTTTAATTTGTGCCTGATAATACAAAAGTGGCAGGCAGTTAGGAATGTCTGGGCCACAGGAGGCAATATTAAGAGCCCTGTCTTTATTTTGTCTATCTAGTCTGTATGTGATTGTTTTGACAGAAGGTTTAATTTTGTAGAAGAGGCACAATGGAAGTGAAGTGGGATAGTCCTGTGTAGGACTGTGCTGTGCATTCGAAGTTAAAGGAAATCTTTCTCAACAGTTGTTTCCTTTAGATTTTGTACAAAGCAGTTAAGATTTTACTGAAAATTACTTAAGCCTCTTGTGGAAACAAAATTCCAAAATGACTCACCATAACAGCTGATTAATATTTCTCACTTGTACTTCAAGGAGCAGTGTAAAACATGGAATGTGGGGTAGGACGTTGTCAAGAAAAGATGGATATTTGTGAAGCATGAACCATCTTTATGTTCTAGGCTTTCTTTTAAAAAAACAACCAACCAACCAACCAGAAAAAAACCAAACCCAAAACACCAAACCTGAAACGAATAGAACTGAGAGGATTTCCTTCTATTTTAATTTTTTATTTGGTTGTTACAATGTATCCCTGTGATGTCTGAGGTGCTTTTTTTTTGGCAATGTATTCTTAGGTGTTCCCAAATAGAGCCAAACACACAGGGATATATTCCACATACTCAGTTATTTCAACCTGTTCAGAATATGAGCTAGAATCTTCTTGATTTCAAATGAAAAATTTATAAAAGCTGTTGAAAAATTACAGTAGACAAGGTTACTTACAAAGTGTGTTTGTAAATCTGGTTACTTTTCTTTCAGACCATGGACTGCTATTGTTACTAAGAGATGTTTCTTGGGAGATTTTGCTTTTGTTTGTTTCAGAAAAGTATTGTGATTTTGACCTTTGGAATTAAACACTCTTATCTCCTCAAACACTAGATATAAGACACCCAGAGTTTGATTGAAAGATGACCATTCACAGCTTGGAATTTTAAATAATGTAGTGATAGTATCAACCTTTGAATTTCCTGTGTCAAGGTATCCTCTGTATTTCTTTGTACCTGGTGTGAACTGAAAACTGGCAAAATGAGATCAGTCATCCATGTTTAGCTGCTGCTTTAATCGATAGAGAGTAAATTATTTTCCCAAACATGTGAAAGCCTTCCAGTGCTTAGAAATGCCAGAGGTCAGCTTCATTTTCAGTCTATATTGAAAGAACAAGACTACAATCAATGTGTACGACAAACTCATTATTTGGCCCCCTCTCCCTTTTTAGTACAAAAATCTTATGGCCATTTTTAGTGGTATCCAGAACAGTTTTGTCTCTGGCCAGAGCATATCTATTATAACTGCAATTTGTAGGAGGAAAAAAAAAAGTATTTTAAAATTGATAATATAAAATATGAGTGTATCTGAAATATCTGCAGTTGAGATATTTTATTTCTTATACAGTTAAACAAAACTCTGTTTGAAAACAGGGATGATCCCAAATTGTGCCATTTATTGGAAGGCCTTAACTTTCCTTTATCCCTGTATTCCCTAGACATAAAAAGTGCCCAGTCCGTAGACGCAGGCTTCAATAACAACCTGCAGTTCAGAGATATCGGAGTCTCTTAGTGTTTGTGGTGTAAATGGGTGAAGACCTAAGTCTGTCTCTCTTCTCAAAACTCAGGGTCTGTCAGTCTGCTGCCAGACACATTTCCTTTTAGACTGGTCTGTGCCCCTTTCTCAAAGACCACAGTCCTGCTCTGTGTTTTTTTACCTTGAACACTAGTCTGCAGCCCTTATCTGTCTCCCAAATCCTTGCTGCTACGTGTAACCTTGTAAAGCTCTTAGGGTGTGTTTGTTGATGTGTTGATGCTGATGTTGAGCTGCATACTTCTTGATGGTATCATTGGCCAAGTGGAGCATGTGTTGAGTGAGAAGTGCTTCTACAATATGGCATCCTGATGCCTTACCTTTTCTAAGGCACTATGAGCTGGCTTTGGGGTAGCTGCCTAGTGACTGTCTGTGGAGTAGAGGTATTACCTGACCCCTTCAACTACTTCTTTGAAGTTCCTGAAAAGTTCATAATCATGCTGGTAGGTTCAGTTATGATTCCTGAACCTTTTTACTGATTCATAAATCCAAGAAACTAAAGGTGGGCTGCACACCTACATCGCTGGCATGCCCAAATACCTTCTGTAGCAGAAGGGGGAACAGGCAATCATTCTTGAAGGGATAATATAATTTACTAGGGAGGTGTACTTTGTGACAAGGCAGATGTACATTCTGTAGGAACTGGTTTCCTGGCATCAGACTGACCAAAGTTACCTTCAGATGATCCTGTACGGTAGCAGAGGTAGCTGTCTTGTTCTAAAGGAGCACATTAAAACTTTTTAGCTGCCAACCTGGCTGTCAGAGAACTGTCTGTGCAAAAGAGAAGAGGATCACAAGAGTCTTGTAAGACTCCTGGGGCTTGAACTGGGGTGTGCCATTTCTTTGGGCCCTTGATCAGAATGACAGCAAATCCTCCCTCCCTCTAATTGCTCTTGCTCTATCTAAAGTAAGTCCTTGCTGTTTCTGGTAAAAACTGGACATCAGCCAAACCCTTCTGGATTTCCGTGATCAGAATCCTACCCTGAAATGGAGGGGGAAAAGTTTGCAAGTCCATGTGGAAAAAGTAGCTTTGGAAGACATGTTCCGTCATTCTCATTGCAGTGTCTCAAGGGACTAGGTGTCTGCATAAGGGCATCTACTGCATGCTTCTGGTAATGTTCTCATCAGTACTCTAAATCTGAAAAATTACACCCAAAGGTCACCACAATGATGTTGTGGTGATGTTATATCTCTATTCATGAGATGTTCTGCCATAACCTAGCTGCACAGAATAACACAGCCGTGTTGTAAGTTCACTTGTACTCTCAATTTTAGGAAATCTTTTGAGATCAGCCCTGTGTAATTTAAAGCTTTGTTGGTTCAAAAGCACCACGTGTCTTCCCAAAGTCCAAGCATACCCAAGATCTGAAAGCATTCCCTGGAATCCTTGCAGACTGAAAGTAAGCCAAAGCATCTGCTATACTCTTTTCAAATTCCAACATATCCATTCACCACAAAAGAAAGCTAAGTCACAGCAAAGGTAATGAAGTAGGAAAATCTTCACTAATGCAAGGACAAGCAGAGACAGGGTTGTCTGCATGCTTGATGCTGTGGTAGTTGTGCCTAGGTGGTATCCTACCACTTCTTAAACTCATTCTGCCAGATTATTGCTGCTACCAAGATGAGGAAGCTTTCAAAACAAACATTAGTGTATTTATAAAAGCTTTTCTTTTCATAGTTCCAGCTCTAATTGAGCATACAGTTCTGCTTTCAAGTCTCTTGTTACAATGTTACATGAGGAAATCCTATGTTTCTAATTTTTTTTCTTGTCTTGAGGCACCATATTACAATATAATCTTCCAGCTATAGTTGCTGGCTATTTGATGCGGTCTTAGGATACTGCCATTCCTGCCAAATATTCCTTTCAGTAGTAACTTTGGCTGTCTGAACATGAGTTTTGTAGCCAATATTACCTCTTTAGTGAGAGGCCTGTGACGGTTGCTACATCTTCCTGTCTGAAGCAGGAGTTGTGTCTGATTTCATTCCTCAGTACTACATCAGTCTGGGCCTTTTCTTATTTCATTTGCTAATGATACTCCCAGTACATCTGTGGTTACTTTTAATGCTGCTAAGAGCTCGTCTCATTTGCCAGTCTCTATCAAGCACGGAAACAGGGAGCTATTAAGATAATCATGTACTGGTGGCAACCTCACTTTGCACATCTCTGTTTCATCCTCTATACTGAATAAGCTGAATGCTGAATGAGAATAGAACAGAACCGTAGGTTCTATGTTGGAAAAATATTTAGCCTTGAATTGTAATCTTGATAAATAAATTTTGTGGTTACCCTGGCAATGGAATGCTCATTTGATGTCATAAATTTGGACTTAAAATGGTAGATCCACAACTCCTAATTGTTACTGTGGCTGACAAAAAGACAAATAACATACCAACTAGAGCTGTTGTTTACTGAAGTGCAATGGGAGTGAGACAGAAAATGCATTGGTCTACGATTGTCTTCTGTGTTTATCAGCATCAAGCCAGGTATGTGGATTCACAAACCGTGTATTGGCAACTTCATAGTGGATCTGCCATGGACCTGTGAATGCCTGCCTGCTTATCTTACTTATTTTTTTTTTAAAAGTGGTTTTAAGTTCCTTGTTGTGGAAAAAAGATATCTGACCCATTTGTGAGGATCTTAAAACTCCTATAAAAAAGGTGAACAGGTTTATTTGGTTGAGCCTTCAGTAGGTCTCCTAGATTAAGGATGTTAACCAGAGATCTCAGTACCTATGTTTATGCTGTGAATAAGAAAACTTGCCCTTGTTATGATGACAGCAGTCACTGGAATCTTCCAGACTTCACCATGCAGCACTCCAAGCTGATGGTAGCATGGATGTTTAGCACAGATAGAAGTGATTTTCAAATCTCTTGATTGACTGAGTGTGCTAGCATCATGGGAACAAAGTCCAGCTCAAGACGTGTAGTGTTTCAATCTTGTGCCTACATCCCTCATCACAGCCATGCTGTGATCACAAACAAGTGCTGCCGCAGGGGCTTCTACATATTTTAGAAAGGAGTCATCTCAAGCTTCATTGATATGTGATGGTGAGAAGATGCCAACAGATTAATCTTCTGGTTTTGGGGATCTGGACCCCAAAATAAGTGACACAGTTCTGCCACTTTTCCCTGTCTTCTCCTTTTTCTCTGAGCATCGTTGCTGATCCTTTTGAAAAAATCTTATCTTAAAACCTTAAAACTGAATCTTATTCAGATGGTGTTGAAAATTCAAGCAACTACCGCACCATCTCTGCATAGTAGTGTGAGGCTGTCTCTACAGTTATCTTCTCAGTTGTCTGTTTCTCCAACCTATATAAAAACATTTTCTTTATCTCTTGTCTCTAAACAGAACTCTTGTTCTTAATGCTGCCTATGTGATATAAAAGTCCCTTACTGTTCCTGGTCATGTGTCTAGGAGACACAGGAAGCAGCAGAAGAGACAATCACCAGTGGCCTCTGAGCCTCACCCTCATGTCTGTTGTCTGAGCATCCACTTCTTCCATTATCCATGGTTCTAGTTTTGAAATTTCTCTAACCTGGAAGATGTGCTTCAAAGTGCAGGAGCAATGGCTTCTGGTTACATGCTCAGTGTGCTCCAGAGGGCAGTTTGGGGTAAGATGTGCTCTAGCCCAGACGTGCTTCAGGTGCAATCAGTCTGGTATTAGATCATTGGATAGTCACATGAGAACCCATGTGTGGCTTTTCAGAGCCACTAAATGTGGTTTGCAAAAGTAGTTAGAACTTGATTTTTCTCTCTGCCTCCTCAGGCAGCTAACTGTGTGCTATGGGACCTCTGAAAGACCCTAAATTCTATGGCATGCAGAGTGGACTTACCCACTGACTGGATAAGTGGGATTGCTGTCTTTCCATTCCAGGTAAAATTTCCCCATCCATATTTCCAATTTGCTGTTTCTTTGGTCAGCCCTTCAGGAAGATCCTAGATTACTAGATTCCCCCACCTCCTTTTCCAGCAAGACTGAATTCGGGCTGAAGATTCAGACCCCTTATTTCTCCTGAGAAGTGTGTTAGGAAAATGGCTACTCTCTGAACTTGGATCAGTACCTGCTTGCTAGTGGTTTTGCTGTTATAGATTCTTAGTATCATTTATGTTGGAAAAGACCTTTGAGGTCATCGGATTAAACCTAACGCTGCCAAGTCCACCACTAAGCCATGCCCCTAAGTGCCACATCTAAACATCTTTTAAATACCTCCGGGGACAGTGACTCAACCGCTTCCTGGGCAGCCTGTTCCCAGTTCTTGATAACCCTTTTTGTGAAGGTTTTTACTAATATCCAATGTAAACCTCCCCTGGCACAATGTGGGGCTGTTTCCTCTTGTCCTATCACTTGTTATTTGGGAAAAGAAACCGATCGCCTCCTCACTACAACCTCTTTTCAGCTAGTTGTAAAGAACAATAAGGTCTCTCCTCAGGCTCCTTTTCTTCAGGCTAAACAACCCCAGTTCCCTCAGCCACTTCTCAGAAGTTGCTCCTCTTGCTTTATATATCCTGGCAGGTGGCTGAATTCCCTTTCTTTGATGCAGCCACTGGTGGTTATTTCTAGTGGCACGGTGTTCTGAGCAGTCTACTCTAGTCAAGGCCAAGGAGATGGTATGTTGTCCAGACCAGTAGCTGGTCCTGTAATCTCCACTGGCACTCTGCTAGCTTGTTCCAGAAGGGAGCCACAGTTGCTCCCTTGCTATTGTTTTCTTCCACAGTGAGTCCAGACAGTTTCTAAACTGGACTGGTAGGTGGTGGGATTTTAGACAATTTTTCAAGTGACACGATTTCGGTTTAGCACTAAAACAATTTACCAGATTGGTTTTGCTTTCTTTGATTTTTAATATTTTCTTAACTGTGCCTTAATGAAATGGAGTAACAGTACAGGTAAATAAGCCCTCAGCTAACATTAAATAGAAATGCCTGGATTTGCAGAATCTCCTTTACTGTATTTCCTATGAATGTCTGAAGTTTTGCTGCTTTATGGAGCTGTTATTTGGCAGTTATGTTTCAAATGTAAGTTAACACATTGGTTACCTTTATTTGAAATTTATCATTATACAAGTCATACCCATTGCAGGACATGGGCCTGGTCCTGGAGTCAAAAATTAAATAAGAAATCTCTGTGGTTCAAAGTTAGTTGAACCGAGAGACATAAGAGAGTGTGGAAAGGGTCCTTAGAGGACTAAAGTTTTAAGAACATTATCTGTAATAATAATAAGAACTGTGTTTAGTAAGTAATTGCAATACCTTAGGAAAAACTTGAAAAGTAATTACATAATGACAGTAGTGACTTTTTAATATTAAAACTATTTTTCATGTTTCCTTATTATGCCAATATGTTAAATCTCAGAAATATTGTCAAATGTATTTTTAAAAGACCCAGTAGACAAAGAAGCCTAAGCTTACCTTTTTCTTCGTTAAACAGACCTTCAAAATGAACACTGTTTCCTCGTGTGCTGAAACTCGTGTGCTCTCTGGTTCAAATTTTGTGATCCTTACTTTTAAAAAAGTTCCATCTTGACATTTTTTCTTGATTACAGCCAGATTCTCAAGTTACTATGTCAGGAAGTAAAAAAGTGGTGAGGGAAAGCCACCTTATAGCTTCAATTTAAAATTGACAGCCAAAATATGCAACTGTCAGTATTTAACAGTTCAAAGATTCAAACAAATACTTCAGTATTTCTGACTTCTACAAATCTGTATGGGTACAACAAAGGCCATAACTTCACTTTTAATATGTGTTACAGTGCAGTTAATTTAAGAAAACATGTCTTTGAAGCTTGTGAAGATTTATGTATTATCCATAATCTGTAACTGATGAAGCTTTTTCAACAATGGCATATTTTGAATATATTTAACTGCATATATTTTTAATAAATGTTTTGCTCAATTTATCTTCTTGTGTCCACATTTTGGGATGTTGCGTTAATAGCAGTTGCATTTTTTGGAGGTTTTCTTTAAGATTATTTTGATAATAAGAGGAGGAAGGTTTTTGAGAACAACCAAAAAACAAGCTAAACTAAGTTTGCAAGCCACATTTTTGTAGAGGAATTCAGAACCCATACATGTAGAATAAAGCGTACAAGAGGGATATCTTGATAACTACATTTTACATTGAAAATAATCTAAGTGATATGAGTAAGTGGTAATTAGCTCTGGAGCCTGAAATAATTATTTGCATCAAAGTACATACTTCTGGTCACTTTGCTGTGTATTGTCTCAGCCCTCTTCTGAAGGGGACACTTCTGGGAGCAGAATGTAATTAACTGTCATTGCTCCCTGGGACATGGTTTATCTTCTGTGGCTGCCAGCTAGTGTCATTGGGTAGGACAATTTTCTAAGTGAATCAGCTGAGTGTTGTAACCACTAGTAACTGGGTTGGACCATCTTGTTTTTCCTAGGCTTCTAAATGTCTTAAAGAAGAGTTGCTTTTGATAATTGGCAGTCTGAGAAGAGTGAGATGGTACTGGATGACCCTAAGGCATTGAAGGTTCCATTCGTCCTCATCCCTTGTGGGCCCTCTGAACCCCTTGTCATTAAATAAATGGTCGTATACACTGGCAGATTTTATATGACATGGCTAATAAAATAAGAGTTTACAAACTGATGGAAAATAAAATAAGAGAGAGAAGTCTGCTGACATGGTGAATGAGGAGATATAAAGAAATAGGAGAAGCTGCTCACCATTGAGGTTGGGTGCATGGGATTTGCACAGGGTTTATTTATGTATATAAACCATAAGCACATATGTCATGATTCCGTTAATTGTGTTTTTGGCAGGGATAGGTGTCTGTCCTCTATCCGATGGCATATGATAGAGTAGGAGTGGTCACAGGCTCATGAGGTTTCCTGGGCACATATTTGCATGCAGGTGGCTCAAACAGAGGTTGTTTCCTTTTGGTCTGAGATGGATATTTCCTTTACAAATCAAAAGCTGTATCAAAGGATACCTGTACTCTCTCTGTGCAGAGAAGAGAAACCTCAAAACCAAAGGTTACTCCCTCAAGTATCTATCCACTGTTGGATAGATACAACAGTGTTATTGTATCTTGCAGTTGCAGCTTTGACCATCCTTGGAAACCTCTATTTTCTAGTTCTGTATTAATTTGAAAGTGATGGTTGTGGCAGGACCAGAACTGTTTACAGTGTTCATTATGCACAGAGGTGGAATCACGATGTTCTGTCTTGTTTATTTTTTTCCTACCCTGCATTTGTTTGTTTGTTTGTTTGTTGTTTTGTTTTAGTTTGGCTGCTAGTGAATACCAAAGTGATGTTTTCAGGGGTCTGCCTGTGATAAACACCAAATATCTCAATTTCTAAGTGTTAATACTCAACCAAGAGCCTTTTATCATGTGTACAGAGTTAGGTTTGTTTTGTCTGAGCTGTGTCACTTCACATACATTTCCACTGAAATTCATCTGCCGTTTTCTTGCTTAGTAGTGACTGTTAAGAGATCCTTTTGTAATTCCTTATAGTTGGCCTTCATCTTTGTCATGTTACTGTTCACCTCTTTTCCAAAATTGTTTGTGGATATGCTGAATGACACATACCCTAGGATTCCTGAGGACTTTTGTGGGCACTGTGGGACCTTTGTTTTTGACTAAGTTTCCCAGGGTAGATACCAGACCTACTGGTACTTCCCTTAGTCTTTGTGTGGGATCCCAGAAGAGACTGGCACCACATCATATTCCTGTCTTTGGATACTGGGGCACTTTTGGGTGGAGGTTATGTGGTATTCTAGCGTTAGCTGTTCCTCCTTTGAGTCCCATTGACCCTTGCTGGGGAACCATAGCTGCTTGAAGAGATTCTTTTTATCTTCCGTTCTCTTGCATTTGTTTGTAATGCCTTGTACAGGTACTTCGGTTTGAAAGAGATCTTCTGTTGTGTTCCCCCTGTATAGAATATTCTGGAATGGGAATTACCCCATTTGTAACATAGATGGAAAAAAAAAAAACAAAAACAAAAACAAAAACACCAAAACAAAACCTTTCTGCTACAGTCTGCTTTTCTCTAACTGTTGTTTTTAATACCTATATCATCTGTTAGCTTAGAAGTCCCTTAGCAGGTTGCCAACTCCTGATTAAGTTTGAAAGAGAATATGCTACTTATTTTTATACTCTTAAGCATGATTTCTCAAGCTCTTTTATTGGCCTGCATTATTGAGTATATATATTAATACGATGTATTAATAATGATAAATTTTACGGTCCTTTTTATTACCTTTTTTTTTTAAATAGAGTTTTTAGAAGCTTCACTAATGTTCAGGCATTCTGCTTGTGTTTTGGTCTTTCTCAAGTCATTTTGGGGAATTGATTAGCTTTTGATCTGTGCCTCTGAGTGTTATAGTGTCTTCAGGTCATCTACAAAGATTTTATGCTGTAAGCTTTTAGCTTCCCCTTTCAATTTTATTGTTTGGGTTTTGGTTTTTATTTTTTTGCTTAACAAGCTTTGTCATTGTTATAAAGCAGCTCCTAAAAAGTAATATTTTATGAGCCAGGTTCTTTCTACTTCTTGAGATCAGGTTCTTTCTACTACTTGAGATCAGTTCTTGAGTGTTTTTTTCTTTCTTTGTATGGGTGCGTTTTGTTTTTTTTTTTTTTTGGGTGGTTTTTTTTTTTTTTTTTTTTTTTTTTTTTTTGTTGGTTTGTTTTTCAGCTGTGCATAAGACACGGACAGTGGTGCTGTTGTCATCCGTAGGCAGTCTAGCTGGAAGTCACTGAAGTATCCCTTGACCCTGCTGTGTTTTCTTCTTTCACAGCCTTTCTCACCTCTGCGTTTCATAGAATCTCAAATAGTTTCCATCCTGGATGGTTTACCAGTCTTCTAGGTCATTTATTTTGATAAGCCTTTGCTGTTTGAACTAGGTTTTTTGGTTCATAGGGACTATTCTTTTTGTTTATTCTGTAGATTGTTAATACAAGCCTTTCTTCAGTCTCTGCTGAAATGCATGGTTTTCAGTCTTTTCTGAAACTTCAGTATGATGCTGATGGTCTTTTCTTCCACCAAGTTTTCAGTAAAGCTGCTGTGTAAATAATATTGTTTTAACAACAGGCATTTTAATTCTTCCATCTAGCTTCTTAGACTCTTAGTGTTTATGTAGAAGAATGTATATTTTATGTGGCTGTTTTATTTCTTTTCCAAATTTTTAAAAAGAGTCTGTCCTGACTTTTCTTTGTAATTTTCTTGCTTGAGTTCAATCATCATCTGTCCTTTCTTTTAGACAAGAATTACAGGTCTGAAGTGCTGGGGTTAAACCCCCAGCCCTGAGTAAGGGTTTTGATATGGATGATGTCCACAACCATGCAAGAAAAGACCCTTCTGCCTGGTGTTCACCCAGGGTCTGGCCAGCCTTGGGTGGGAACTGATTAGGAGATCACTATCAGGTACCAGGGCCTTCCACATTAACTTGGAGGTGGGGCAAGGAGCCACCTCTCTAAGAACTGATTCTGGTTGCATGGCAGCTGGGAGGCTTGTATATGCAGTGGATGTGCTGTGAGGAGGATTCTGGCTGTTGGAGGTGCTCCCTGACTCTTCAGAGCAAGTGGAGTTCCCAGGATGGCAGGGCCAGAACATGAAGCTGTGTCTGAGTCGCTACTCTTTAGCAGCTTGTGGCCTGGCTGCTCCCATTGCCCATGGCTTGGCTCCTTGCCCAGCTCGCTCCCTTCTTCATGTCCCCTGTGGTGGGTGAGTGCATTGATTTGTTCCTCCCTCTGGTTGTCTGGCACTTTGGATCTCTGGTGTGTGATGTGGGAGTGGAGGGAGGAGTTTGGCTGCTTGTCTGCCTGTTAATGATAATGTCATTCTATATCGGGCAAATGGTCAGCAGAAGAAGGTCTCCATGATATTGCTACTTCTCTTAAACCATGTAGTGTGTTTCTATGACCTCTTCAGTTTGAATGCTTTCCTATGCACTAGCAAACTCATTCTTTTCTGGTTTAGATTAAGCTCATCTGCCTTCTAGAGGCTCTCCCCCTATTCCCAAAATTTCCCAATTTCTTTGAATTTTCTTTTTAATGCACTTTCTTAGCTGCTTATTGAACTTTTGCTTATCAATCCGTCTTGTTTTGATAGCATTTCTAGGAATACTGCCATGGTTTTCTTCTTCTTCACTAGGAACCAGTATTTTACCTCCAGAACTTTTAACCTTCCTTACATTACTGTTATTTCCACAGCAGCTATGGCCTTTGACTTTTCCACAGCACCTCTAAGGAGCTTTCCCAAATGCTCTGATATCTTTGCATTAAGTAGAGAAGTCTGTGATCTCTGTTAGTCCATGTTCCTAATAATTATTGCTACAACACTGAGGCAGTTGAGGTTCACTCGGCTATTGGATAAACCTGGAAAAATCTGAATGCAATTGTATTCAACTGAGTAAGTGAGAAGATGAACAACATCCATTTGCAGTTCTACTCACTAGAAAGAGTCCACCAGCAAGATGTGCTTGACACTGCAGTCAAGCACATAGGTGGTCAGAAGCGTCTTCACAATACCTACGTGGTTGGTCACTGTATTATGACTATGAATCCTGTGTGCTAACTAGGACAGACCCTGCAAAGTCAAAGAACAATGCCCATTGATTTCAGCAGAATTATTGCACTGTAGCAAAATGCCCCACTTTGCATACTGGGGGGATTTTACAGCACACATCGTTCATGACTTTCAAGTTTGAAGAGAGGCTCCAGGTGACCTGAATGTCATCTGAAGGATTTGAATGAAGTTTTACTACTTTAATAGTGTTACAATATACTGATAAATACCAAATTATCCAGAATTTGGCCATGAATGCAGAACTGCTTCTTGCTGTTTACGTATGACATCATCCATCAACTTGGAAGTTGTAATGCCAGTCAGAATTACCAGATATGTGCAACATGCAAATTGCTGGACTGGTTGTGGACTAGTGAGGAGTGAAGTATCACTGTGTGCTAATAGCAAATGGAGACTGTATATCAGACTCATTAACAGAGAGAACTGAATTTCTCAAGAGAACAGACATCACGAAACAACTGGATTTGAGCCTGATGCTGTTATCATTGATCTACCAGGCTGAACAGGGAATGCTGAATCAGAGGGAAAAAGTCTCAGGCATGCAATTATATAGGGCCTTAGTGAAAATCAAAAGCTTTGCTGACACAAACTTCAGGACAGTTTGATTAAAAGGTACACTTCAATTAATTTTCTGCTAGTGTCCTTGAACATGTTGCACAAAACTCAATAAAAGCTTAAAAAAAAAAAAAAAAAAAGAGATGCATGAGAAAGCTTATAACCAGGCAGCTAAGCAAGAAAAACAAGCAAAGCTTTGTATCGTGAAGGATTAATGGTGGACATGAAAGGCAGAGGAGGTTTTCTAAGTTGTGGATCCAGGAAATACCATGTGGGCTTGGCAACAGCATCTGGCCTTAACTGCACCATTTCTGAACTGAAGATGGAATTGATGGCAAAAAAACCCTGAGCTAGCAGGCCAAAACCTTTTCAGTTCTTGTTCTAAATAATGAAATCCTAGATGAAGCTGTACAGTTACTTGGCCAGGAACAAGGCATGGCACCTCCTAATAAAATGAAGATTTTTAGTGGCACACAGTGCAGTCAGCCTTAAGCAGATTCACTAAACTATAAAACCATTGGGTAAGAGTCACATGTAGGCAGAAGACTTTAGCAGCTTTTTGGCTTTGCAGAGAACTATTTCTTGAGGTGTTAGAGCATTAAAATGCTATCCACTTTTATAAAGGGAAGGGTGATGAGTTGTCTTCTGAAAATCAAATCCAGGCAAAAGGTAAATGGGTAATTTTTGGGAAAGGAGGGGAAGGAAAAATAGGTAATTTTTCCTGCAGATTCTTTCAGTCAGTCTGGTTAAAGAAAGATCTTGTCTAGTTTTGATAGAGAGGTCTGTAAATTAGTAATCCTTGAGCCCTGTAATATTTTTTTTTAAACACTCAAGATTTTTGAAAATAGAGGTATGAAATCATGCATAGTTTACTCTGAGTACTTTCGAGTTACTTCAAAGCATGTGGTACTCCAGATCCTAGACAGGAGTCCTCTATATAGACTGCTGTCAAATTCCAGTAAATGAAAAGAATAAAGGAAAAAGTACCTAAGGAATGAGGGACCATGGTAAAAGATATTATGCTAAACCTGGTATTTTAAAGGTGTGTTTGTTCATTTTTATAGGGTACTTCATCAAGCTGTATAGTTTTATATAAAACAGTGAAGTGTTCTACAGCTGCATTGCTGTTTAAAATGAAGCTGAAGGCATGGCATGATCTGAAAAAAAGAAAACAGGATGTAGAATGAGAGAAGGTTATGGGCTTTGGGAAGATGAGTGAAAGTAGTTCTTCAGATTTTAGTGGTAATAAGATTATCACACACTTCTGAAGAATTTATGGAGGATGGAAACATTTTTAACAGTAGACTTTTTAATTTCTTCAGTAATTAAAAGACAGCAAGATAGAAAACACTCAGGAAAATGGAGCTGTTAGGCAAGATCCGTGTATTATAGGCATAGCCATTATATTTGAAAGTGTCATGCTGATATTTTAATTCTATTACCTCTGATGTATTTTAATTTTTGAGGCTGACAAAAAGAGAAAGAAAATATTTTGGTGGGTTTTTTTCCACTGCCTTGGAAAATTGTTAAGGAAATGGAACATTTAGCCCTCAGGATTCATCTTTGCATTCAACATAATCTTTTATCCTTCTAAAAATGCACCAATGACTGCAAATACCGATCCAGAAGCTACAAGTTTTAAATGTCCTGCTTTCAAAGTTACAATTTCATGAACACTTACTTCCTCTGAATTAATAGAAAAAATTAGTAGAAATAGTTAAAAGTAATTTTTAAAACAAACCCTTGTCTGACATCATCTGCTTTTATTGACATTAACATGTATTTTACAGGCATGATTGTGAAAAATCCCCCTGTAGAAATTAAGGTTCTCTGGAAAGGATTCAAATTTTAACACCACTTTTTTTTCCTCATATATTTTTAAGTTGCCTAATACTATTCTGTCTTTAAATTTCAACTCTGTTTCAGAATTCACACAGTATGTGATCCTATATAAGCTCTAAACTAAAATCTAAATATTGTTGATTTGTTCTGAAGCAAGATTGCCCTAGAAAGCATAATTTTTTTTAATGTTATTGTTTTTTATTTTTACTGAAATAGAGAAGTGTATGTATGGATGTTTTTACTGGTATGTTCGTAACACAGTTTTTATTACTGAAATTCCAATTTATTGTCATTTAAATCTGTGTTTTTCCTGAGCTTCCTCCAGGAGCTTGGGGGTTCCTTCATTGCTACAACCTTGAGTGCATGGCAGATAGTGCAATGAACTTAATGTTGCTCTGTCACCAGTGAAGGTACTAACTCATCTGACCTTGTAACAGGAGTTTTGCCATTCTACCTGGATGTGCAGAAGTCAAAGTTCACAGTTAATTGCTTTTTGGTGTCATTTGGGCTGACATTCATTGTGACATTACTAAATCAAATCACTGAAACAAATTTTAGACACAGGAATAATAAAAAATCACAAAAGTCAAAGACATAGGTCACAGCTCTTCTGGTAGTTAGGTTTTATATTTTATCTCTTACTATGCAAGATTGCACGTGTCTTACTTCCTATTGCTCTGTGCTCGTGGACAGTTACATGCATACCTAAATTTAAGTCTATAATTTTTTTTTTTCAGCATGACTATCTGAGTGCTTGAAAACCTTAATGCGTGTATTAATATTTGGGAGATCAGTGTTTGGATTTCAAAGTTATCACCATCACGCATGGTTTCTCTATTCTTATTTTGCTTATATCCTGATCATCAGTGCTGGCAATGGTAAATTCTTAAATGTGTCACTACGTACATTTTAAAGGAAAGAAAGAATAAGGGCTGAAAGATGAGCTACCTTTGTGGGGCAGGGTAGGGTATATGAAGGATAATTTGTAGTCTGCATAGTCAGATGTGGACTTTAATCATGGTGTTTCCTCTGGTTTGAACCTGCCAGGGTAGTTGCTGCTGCTGGGTTAGAGGCCATGCGGCAGCACCAAGTAAAGTTCCAACTAATGCTGTCTGCACCTCT
>NW_008621320.1:9191-10311 GCF_000691845.1 Merops nubicus | reverse complement strand
CATGGGGGTTATTGGCTGGAGTTCAGTAGGGGGGTTTTGTGTATGAGAGGCTGCTGGTGTGGAGAGGGATAGGTGTGTTGCAATGTGCTGTGCATGTGTAACAAAGTATGGAGAGAGGAAGGGGAAAGAACCTTACAGCCAGTGTTGCTACAGATGTTGGGTTGTGAAGCATAATAGATATGGAGGAGAAAAAAAATACCAACAGTATTTGTAAATTTACAAATCGATTTGTAAATTTTTAGTTTTTCTCTAACTATAGCAAGTCTTACGCACATAAAGGGAAAAAAAATCACATCAAAAATCTTTCAAGGAAAATGTTAAGTATTTAATCTCAAAACCAATTAATAAAGATTTATCAGGGTGGTAAGAGTGCTGCTATAAAACATGGCGGAAAGAAATGTTATTTTTTCTGCTTAGATGTCTTACGATACTTTCAGATTGCTCCCAAGATTTCAGCAGTGTGAGGAAGGAATATGAGGCTTTTCTGCATTAAATATGTGGTTAGTGGAGGTTTTTACATGTTGCAAGAGCAACATTTGGGGCCTGCTTTTGTTGCTACAAATGAAGCTGTTACTTTATAACAGCTGAGGGAATGAATAAAGATCCTAGGACCAGACTTTGATACAGTGCTTTTGTATTTCATCCAGAGATACTTTTGAACACATACGGGAATATGAAATCAAATATTTATTCTTTCTTAATGCATCCATCATTATGTGATTTAAAGATATAGTAAGAGGTGCAGTAATTGATATGCAAGTTCCATAAATAAATTTAAATATTGTTTGTTCTGAATCTCACTTCCAGTTATATTCTAGTCCTTGTTCTGGGTGTTGTTTGCATGTTTTGAAGTAAGTAGTTTCTAGGAGAAAAAGTATATATGTAATCTAAAGCCTGTCTTTCCATATAAATTAAACAGAATCAAAATGTATAGTACCTAGCAAACATCACTTTCTAAAAGGCTTTCATAGAGTTATGGACACATAGTTATTTGGGGGACATTTGACAGCTGCAGTCTCCAACAGAGGTGCTTGAATTTCACCTGGAAATCACAGTAATCACAGAAATCTTTTGAATTCTGGAGCAGAAAGGCTATTCTGCTTCTGCAGATGGGGGGGGG
>NW_008621320.1:3371-9045 GCF_000691845.1 Merops nubicus | reverse complement strand
GGGGGGTTGCCTTTTAATTAGCTCAGTAGTCTAGGCCTGGTGCATTGCTGTAGTGTGCCGTGCAGTTTTCTGTCTGCTTCAACTAATATAGTCCACAGTTTAGTAAAAGAAATACCATACAGTAGTCTGGTTAATTGTGAAGTTAATACTTCACGTAACAGCTTCTTACAGTGAAAAGAATCCTATTTTGATTCAACTCACTTTTGATATTCAGTTATGCCTTTCTGGGATCTCCATGTGCAATCAGTTTAGAGTATGTTACTGTGGTCTGACATTTACATTAGTTTTAACTTGCTTTTCATTTTCCTCTATTTCCAGGAAATTGAAGACCACGTGGCATTTTTAATAACTGTTCCGACGGCCCTAGCAATTTTTTTTGCTATATTTATCCTTGTCTGTGTAGAACCTGTTTTTAAGAAGCTGCTTCGTATATTTTCTCTGGTGGTCTGGGTATGTCTTGTTGCCATGGGATATCTCTTTATGTGTTTTGGAGGAATCATCTGTCCCTGGGACCAGGTAAGACTGTCATTATTATTGATTTTACTTCCGTTGGGTACATTTCTAAGAACCGTTCTAAGCGTAAGCACTCGCATTCATTTTTGTGACACATCTCATATAATATTTTTGTGACTAAATGCTTGCATGCCGAGACTTCCCACATCTATTTTATAAATATTAAAGAGATGTGGATGCTTATGATATGGAAATACTTGAAGTAATTTGCTTTTATATTTTTAAGCTCCTTTGCATAATGAATGTTTGATTCCAGTCACCAATTTCCTTGTATAGTGAATATTTGATTCTAGTGACCAATTAACATGGCAGAAATGCTGGTTTTGTTCAAGATTACCGATGCTATATTTTCTAGCTTAATATGTTCAATATCTCACTGTAGGCTTTCTGTGGTCTTCAAGATGTTCTCTAGCAACACAGGAGGAAAAAGGAGTGGGAATTTTCTTACATTTCTAGGGAAATGACTGAGTAGCGAAGCAGTGAAGTACTCTTCACATTTTTAAAATTTTGTAAAGAAGAAAAAGCAAAAATATAATTGTCTTATCAACAGCACTTTTGAAATACCAACAAATGGTGTGCCATATCCAGCACTGTGCCCGTTTGATTCTTCTGCCGCATCCTTTTCCCAAGCTTCTCTACATAGGAGTACTGCTGATACAATAATTGTAAAACTCATGAAAGGATGGAATACAGATTTTAAATACATAAATAGATCTTCTGAAAATTTCATGCAGATTCCATGAGTTTGGTATAACCTTTAAATGGCAGTACTGTATCTGGGGTGCCTTCTAGGTATTGAAGGTAGAGTTGAAACAAATTCTCCGACTTGTTATTCAGGTCTTACAAAAACTTATGCAAATACCGAACTTTAAGTATGCAAGTAGTTCCTTTAAAATCTTTAATTCAAATTATTTAAATTACTAGTGTGTGTTGGTAATAGTAGTTTTGGAGCACTTACCTTTGTGGGTGACTGATATTTTCATATTCTTGGAAGATTCGGGGATTAATTACCTATGAAATCACCTTCCTGTGTTTTATTGTGTGTGGTGGTGTTTTGTGGTGTGTTTTGTTTGTTTGTCTGTTTCTTCTTTAAGTATTTGAAACTCCCTAAACAACCCACACTTGCATGGAATAAAAAGCAAGTCAGAACACGTAATATTATTCTCTAGATAGAGATTTCACCATGGGCATCTCCGAGTCTTTATGATATAAAGCTCAGATAGTTCACATGATATTTTCTGATTGATTTTCCTGCCAGCTGTGGCATGTCATGCTAGTATTTCAGTCTTTCAAGCTTAGACACAAATATTTAGTCAGCCATATTATTTGCTCATTGCAAATTCTAGTGAGTTTAATTTTGTTATTTGAAAGATATGATAATGATTTTCAAAAGCACGTGTCATTAAAGGGATGTAAGACAAATGCTCACATCTTGGTCCTGAGGTTGTATTTAGCTTGTGAAGATGGTTTTCCTGTCTTGCTTTGCTCTTAGGAAAAATGTGGGCATTCCCACAGCATCTGAGGGCTGTGGCTGGCGTGTGAGGCAGGAAGGGCTGCAGAGCTCCGGGAGAGGCATTGTCTTCCCGTGGGTTGCCAGGACACGAGCCCTCTGATGTTTCACTCTGCTACTTGCTTTGCATGCGAGTGTTGCTTGGACAAGAGGATATTTGGGAGGGAGCTTCGTGGATGGCTCTGGCAGCAGCAGCCAGCTCTGGGCAGCTGACTTGCCCAGCGCTGCACAGCTTCTCCAGAGAGCCTGGACCCGGCTGCAGATATGGGGCTTAACTCCACTGTGCAGGTGTCTTTGGCATCTGACAGGAGAGAGCAGGTGCCAGGTGGCCCCTGGCCACTGCTAGGAATTGGAGCTTGTGTGGCTCCCTGCAGTGGGACCCCTTCCCTTCCCCCAAACCTTTCACCTCCCCACTCCCCCTTCCCCCCCTTTGAATATCAACGCTTTTTTTCATGATCACTTTTGTAGGTATACTTCTGCCTAGTGTCAGTTAAGAGTAAACTACTGAAATGTGGAAATCTTTGTGGGAATTTGACACCTTACACAAAAGACTAATTGCAGGTTTGATGTTTTTGAACATCTGCAAAAAAGCCACCAGCAGTAAAATACTGCCGTGTATTCCTGTGATGCTTGTGTTTTGATTGCTCTGCATCAAGAATATGAAGGTCAATAATCGATGTTCTCTCCTGTAATTATACACAAAAGCAAATCTGAAAAATTCCTTCCTCAGTGAGCACTGACAGTTTCTTTGTTGAAGTTTAACTTTTTCAGAATTTTAAAACCATTTTACTTGCCTTATTAGGGTGTTTTTGTTCGTTTTTGTTCTTTTATGTTTTTTATGAAAGCAAAGAAATACGATGTAAAAGTTAAATTAGTTCTGTTTCAAGTATATCTTCTCCAGTATAGCTAATTAGAAAATCATGAAAATAAAAAAAAGAGCCAGTTCATCCCACTTATTTACTAAACAGTTGCTTTATTTTCATCTTCATCAAGTTACAGCCTAACTTATTCTGTTCCAGCTGAGTTTAAAAATACTCTTTTCATCATATCTTTCATGTTTCCTGAATCTTAAGCTTGTTAAGGATATGGTATTTATTAATTTTGCTAGTAACTAATAAAGATAAATTTTCTGCATACCACAGTTTATAGAAAGAGTACGTTATTAGTCTCTTATTAATACACAAGCCTTCTTTAGCCTCCCTTTAAAAGACAACCCCGCATCCTTTAAATTTAGGCTTAATGATTTTAATGTTCCTTTTGTGTGTTTGCAGCTGCTCAATGTAGTTTTCCTCTGTTGTCTGAAGGAACCTGAGGTGTGAATTTTTGCAGCTTTTGTTTACAATAAAAACACCACTTCAGAGAGACTATTTTGGCTATGCAGTCAATATGTATTTAAAGCAGAGCAGCTCCACCTGAGCCTGCAGGCACATAGCTCAAATAACTTTCATGAACGGTAGAAGGCTGGAAATGAAGTGGATGGCCAGGGACGTTTTAAATGCTTTTTTTTTTTTTTTGTTAGACACCTGTGTGCTGATGTGAATGAAATATAGCTGCAACCAATTTGGACTTCTTTTTGCTGTCTCTGCAGACTGCTTTTTTCTGTCTGCATTACCTTATCTCTTGTTTGACTGCAGTTACAGCTTTGGAGAGAGACCTATTGCCAGGTAGTTGTCCAGCTGCTGTTTGAAGGGGGAAGGCAAAGCAGCTGTGGGTGGTTACTTTATCCCTTGGTCTGATCTGCAAGCCCCCTGGCTCCATAATTGTCTGCTGATCCTGATCTAAAGGCTGTAATTGTCACTAGGCTGCATAGGCATAATCACAAACCCATCTATGGGAGGAGCCAGGATATTTGGATTATCAAACATACCAACTAACTTATCTCTTAAGTTAGTCCAAGCTCCCTTGCTCCTCTGTATGGATAATGAAGAGAAGCAAGTATATTGAGGGAGATATGGAGGGCACCTTAGTGAGGCAGTGGTGGGCTTTACATGAAAAAAATGAAGATGGTGATGACAAATGTCTTTGGTGCCTAATAAACGTTTTAAAAGAAGTGTGACAACCCTCCCTCCTTCGTGTCAGTCCAAGTTTCTCTCAATGCCAAACATGGCAGCAGAGCCCCTGGTTTTCCCTGGTGTCCCAGGGAACTTGAATGCTTTGATAGGCACTACACTGTGTTACAGCCCAGGAGGGAGGCTGAGCTGTCCCGGTAGGAGTTGTGGGACGCCTGGCTGGGGTTGGTAGGAAAGAAGTAGAGCAAAGGAAATCACTCAGAGAGAGCAATTCCCTGCTGGCAATTCTTACAGATCTAAGGTGTAAGCAGTAATGCGTGGAGATAGTTTCAGTGAGGAAAGGGTGATGCTTAGAAAGGTCCATATGGAAATACACCAGGGGGTGTGGTGTGCCTGGTGGAGGGACAGTAATATAAGTCAGGCAAGCTGAGGAAGTAAGTAGTGCTGCTGGAAGAAGGTTATGTATTCATTTTGTCCTGTTAAGGCTTTCCTACTCTAGAAAGGAGCACCTTGCCTTACAAAATATAAATCCAGTACCTATCTGTAGTTACACACCAGCAAATGAATTTAAATTAGCTTCCTCGTTTAACTGACAGTGTAGTTATTGTACAATAGTCTTTCCATGTCATCCTCTGACATGTCTAATACTTCCTCAGCCTTTTATACGGAGTGTATGTAAATATGTCATAGTACATTGATATCAGTGAGTAAAAAGAGCTCTTAAAGCACACAGTGGAGTATATAAAAAAAGAGTAATTATACAGCATTATATTAGGCTAATGAATTCTATCAATGCTACATTTTGGTATTCAATTCTACTCAATTATAAATACCTTTGCACAGCCCAGGCACCAGATGTGTTTCTCCTTGTCTATATTCAGTTAAACTGCAGAAATGACTTCAATTTTACATAATTTTACACTTCTAGTTTCTAAATAAAAAGAAGGAAATATACACAAACTGATGTGGTTAGAATATACATTTATCCTATTTTAGCCTAAATACTACTTTTTGATCTGAAGCTAAAGCACTTTGGGGTTTGTTTTGTTTTAATGTGTTTGTATGGAGTGGTTTAACGCAGGCCTTGGACCAGCCCTGCTTTACAAAAATTACATGAGTAAGGAGCTAAATCTTGTTGGAGAACAGTTCAGTACCTTGTAGCTAATTAGTCACCTGAAAAAGGACAAGGAAAACAGAGGCTTGTATAAAAGGGAATGATACTACCCAGCAGATGATACTGTGCTTTAGAAGTAAGTGTGATAGAAAAGGAAGAAACCCACAATCCACAAGTAGAAGCCATATTTACAGTTAAATTTGAGGAAGCAGAACAACAGATGATTTTTATCGTAATATTAATTTTTTTTTTAATAGACATATGAGGTCGCAGGCTTAATAGCAAGATATTTAAATGTGTTTATCAAGTCTGGTATGGCAACATCTGTAGAGAAGATAGGGAAAAGCTGAGCTATTAGAGACCTGTCAGGCATTAAAATCAGTAATATAGTAGATTTATATAGTAAAATAGTGTGTGGAGCCTTGGAACACTCTATTAGCATAACTAATGTGCCATTGTTAACCTTTGATGTGTTGTGGCAATGGATTGTGAGAGCTGTTTGTGGAAAGAACATTGATTTCTTTTTTA
>NW_008621320.1:0-3340 GCF_000691845.1 Merops nubicus | reverse complement strand
AAAGCAGTTTTGTAGAAAAAAATAAAATCTGTTTTAGTGCCCAGTAGAAGACTAGAAACACTGCTAGAGTACGCAAGCATTATTAAAGTTACTGTACATATAGATGAGGGAAGATGGCAGCTAGTGTGACTTCAGAGAGCATCAGGCAGGAGGAATATTGCTAGTTGAATTTCTCAGGGAGCTCTCTGGGGAATGTTTGCCTTAATGCTTTTTACTAGTGCTAGGGTGACAGAATGTCACTGCTATAATGAAATCTGTTGATGAACCAGTTAAAAGATTTCTAATACAGCAAAAGATCAGAATGTTACGGGGAAGAAAAGCATGACCCTGAGGACTGCAGTAATTGCAACTAGATGAATTTAATAATGGGAAATATGAGGTGCCTGCATTTGGGAATGAGTAGCAGAAATTTCAGCTATAGGCTGAGAGTTCATGAGTAGAAAATGATCAGGGACAAGAAGAATGAAGAGGAGAAGCATTAGCTGGTCACTGGGTCATAACGATATGTGTCCCAAAGAGACTCAGTTATAGTGGCAAAGTATTCAGCTATGAAACCTCACCTGGATGACAGTGTACTTTTCTGGTCATCTGCATTTAAAAAGATAAAATGAAATGGGAATAAATGCAGAGAGCACCAAGTGAGATCACCAGGAGAAAGGAGACTTTTCTGAGGAGATGAGAAGAACTTGGCTTGGGTATAGATCAGCAGAAGAGAAGAATGCTGAGAGTGGTGTGACTGCCACCTACAGATAATGTGTGATTGTAAACGTCAGATTTGAGGAGAAGCTACGGAAAATAAAAGATTATTGACACATACACACTCCAAGAAAGAAATTGGCCAGACATTAATAAAATTTAGACTGGAAATTAGAATAAATCCCCTAGCCGTTAGGACATTGGGTTAGAAGAGTTGGTTGTTATCCTCCAGATAATAAGGATTAAAATAATGAATTAATTTTGCAGTGGAATGCTGTCCTTAAGCTGAGAGTCACTCAGTGTCATTGTTAGCAGACACATGGACATAAGTGATCCAGGAGCATCCTTTGCTTATTTATTCCTATGCACTACTTACACCTGGGGACTACCGAACGAGTTTAATTGACAATTTACTTTGCCCTGTGCCTGAAGTTCATCTAAACACATGAAGAATTGGATATTCTGAGTTCACAGCTTTTATTTTGCTATTTAAATGTCTTTATCCTTACAGAGTTCTTCTGGAGCAGTAGTCTCAAAAAATTATAACATCAGAGGCTAATAATGAGGTTATATTTCTGATCTCTTCAGGGTTTCATTATAAGGCTTATGAGAGAGGTTTAATGTAGTATAAAGTAGAAGAGACTGCTACTGGAAGAGTCCTGCACCTTTATCAGGACTTTATGACATCCTTGTTTCCCTGCTAGTTTATTTTTCTTTGCTCCATTTCCCATAGTGATTTTTCCATCTCAGAGTGTACAATTAAGTACAGCGGCTGAGCTGATTGTCCATTACATCAAGATTATAGCATAGTTTGTGTGCAGTGTGATATTTGCTCTGCAAGTCACGTGAACAAATTTTGTTAAGAGAAGCATTAAGGTAACTCCATTGAAATATAATAAAAATGTGAGTCTCAGATAAATATGCAAAACTGAGTGTGGCAAGATTTTTCTCTCTGATGGGAAATAACTCTTATCAATAAGAATATTAATGTTCCTGAGAGAACTGAAACTAAACAATGCTAATTTCAAATATTGTTATATTGTTCTGATATTGCTCAAGATCAGACCAAATGACAAATGAAAATTAATAATTTAAGCTATTCCTAAGGCTTCTTGTGTGCTTAATAATTGATTTGACACTAAGAAACAAACATTTAACAATTTCATAGTACAGATTACTTAACAATTACTTGTATGATGGAGCTACCAGAGAACCATTAAAGAAACTATCTAGAATTTCATGTTAGCAGGTATAATTTAGGGTAGCCATGCAAGCCTTTATCTTTTGTTGGAATTGTTTTCTACTCAGAAATGTGATAGTTTACCTGACTCCTAGAAGGGAAGGTTTTGGCGTGATATCGCGTAAGTCTCTTGGTTTCAGCTTTTTGACTTTGCCTACCTGTGTGCTATGGAAAACCTTGTACCTTTACATGACCATTTTTTTTTTTTATGTTTGTGAATTAGGTAATCATAGAATCATTTTGGTTTGAAAAGACCTTTAAGATCATCAACCATAAACCCAGCACTGCCAAGTCCATCACTAAACCGTATCCCTCAGCACCACATCTACACGTCTTTTAAGTACCTCCAGGGATGATGACTTCACCACTTCCCTGGGCAGCCTGTTCTAGTGCTTGACAACCCTTTCAGGGAAGAAAATTTCCTTATGTCCAACCTAAACCTCCCCTGGTACAACTTGAGGCCATGTCCGCTTGTCCAGAGTGGACATCCACCTTGCTATAACCTCTTTCAGGTAGCTGTAGAGAGTGAGAAAGTCTCTCCTGAGCGTCTTTTGCTCCAGACTAAACTAACCCAGTTCCCACAGCTGCTTCTCATGAGACATGTGCTGTAGACTCTAATGAAGGGCTGTATAATCATAGATCCTGACCTTTGGTCATTTTTCACTATTTGTCTCAAATTAATTTCTGTTCACAGGTTTCTAGTGCTTTAGTAATTCAACCAGTGAGCAGTAACACAAAGGAAAAATAAAGTATGTGGTGAAAATGTTTCCTAGAAGCTTTGTAAGGAGACCTCAGTTTACATGTTTGAGGATGCTCCCTGTTGTCTGTAGCTTTTATGAAGTTTTAGGCACAGCTGTGGTGCTAAGTAAATGAATCAGTGTCTGAATTGATGGATCACATCTCTTTTAGTCTAGGTAACAAGTAGTAGAATTTCCTCCCATGTGCTTGAAGTTTGTAATATGCTGGCTGTACAATAACCTTTCGGTTTCATTTGCCAATTTAGAAATCTACAGTGCTGTGCAGATATTAAGGAACATTGCTTACCTTAAATTAACTACTACTTAAAAGAAAGCAATATAATCTGCTGGCTACACATTCGTTGACAAGCAAGTTGCTAAGTTTATAGAACTCTATAAACCAAAGTACTTGCCAAAGTAAGAGATAAAAAGGTAGAAATACATTTGATGTAGTAAGGCTCACTCAGTATGAATTGCAGAATATGTATATTTAAGTTTTATGTATTCATATGAAAAAATATATATTGTAAAATCCTTATGAGTAAATTTTAATAGATATCTTAAATGCACAAACATAATTGTCATAGAATTGTTATTGTGATTTCAAATGTTTAATTCCAATTTTTAAGAATAATATAATAAAAATGTATAATTTATAATTATTTAT
>NW_008621319.1:0-6560 GCF_000691845.1 Merops nubicus | reverse complement strand
TGTGTCAGGCAGGTTTCGTTAAGCCCCCAGGTAATTCCCAGAGCCTTTGATTTTGCGAAGCGAATGTTCAGGCTGCGCGGTTGAACTGGAAAGCTGGGAGCACACAAACCCCCCTCCTGTAGCTTTGAAACGAAATATTGTCCCTTTTAACTAAAATGGAACCATAATATTATTCCTCTGCAGACCCAGCCCCTGCTCCCCAACCAGAAAATCTTTCATGTCATCCTTTCACCAAGATTTTGTCAGCTGAACAGCTTTCCTTTCAAAATTCAGAAAAACAGAAACAAAACCACATAGATATTTATAAAAAATATATATAAAATCCTATTTCCTGCTTGGAGCTTTGGGCTAGGGTATTGGTGGCCCAGGTTTTTAAATTTGGGGTTCACAGTTGTGTGAACTACCCCCTAAAAATAGTAATAATGATGATCTCAGTGAGGCATCTGAAGCCCAGCTCTTGTTTGAGCCATCCAGGGTCTGCAGACACATGCCCAGGGCTTGAATTAAGTTAAAAGCAGGCTCTGTTATATTAGGGACATCATTTGAAGTCCATTTAGGTAAATCTGCAGAGAATTTCAGCCTGGGGGTTTTAATGAAAGGATTTTTTTCCCCTCCTTTCTACGCTGAGCCTGTATGAGTTGATAATCTTTTTCTCCTCAGCTTTTTAAAACCTCTGGTGTTTCCATAAATAGACACCTCTGCTAGTGATGCTGTGAGAGACCCAGATCTCCAATTAAAAGCCAGGAAGAGAAATCAATTGGAGAGCTGCTCCAAAACTGGAGTGAAAATCACACCGACGTTTCTGCCCAAAGCCCTGTCCCTAAGGACACTCTCCAGAGAAAAATGTGAAGCTTAGTTCTTTCTTCTGGTGTTTTTTTTTTCCCTTTTTTGTGCTTTTTTTCTAGGCAGTACACCCCATGGTCGGGCACGAAGGGTGCCCAGTGTTATCTACAAACATGGGCTGAGGTTTTATGCAGCCTCTGGCTCCACTCTGCAGCTCAACCCTTCCCACCAGCACGGCTAGAGCTGGAGTTATTGCACTTTTGAGGAACATCCAAACAAGTTACTGACGCCTTCAGTGGCTCAGAGGCTGTTTTTTCATTGCACTAAATCCCACTGGAGCAGTGAAAAGCAAATTGCACTTTTCCCCCCCCTGCTGTTTCACTTGATTTGTCACATCTGGGTGACGAGCACCTTAGAGGGAGGTCAAAAATCCAAGCAAACAAAAAAATCTTGAAAGAATTGAATATTTCAGTAACACATCTATTAATATCCAGATTTAAAAAGGCCTCATCCTTTTAATGTGAATGCCAGGTATTGGGGTCTGAACTGGATCTGGGAGCCCTTTTTGGCAGCTGGGAGAGGCCTCCCAGTAAACATCTCCAGGGGGCTTTGTGGAAGCCCAGCTCCAAACTGGGCTGCACTGGGGCCTCCCACCAGCCTGGGAAGTGATGTTGCAAGAGGAAGAGGGTTGTGAGGAAGCCCTTTGGAAGCCCAGGCCAGGGCAGGGTGCTGCTGGGACACAGGGTGCAAGCCCTGAGGATGGGTGCTGGCACTGGGTGCGTGCTTTGGATGAGGGGTGTTGGCAGGGCTGGGCTGTGCAGGAGGAGATGCTCTGACTGAAGGTGCTCTTAGCTCCAGGGAAGCAATGCCTTGTGGTTTGGGGATCTCAGCAGCTTTTCCTGCTGCCTTCCCAGACCCTGAGATGCACAGGGAGATGGGTGCAAGCTGGGGGACCTTTGGAATGGTGTAGACAGGAGTTTTAGTGACTCTGCTTGAGGTCCTCCTGCTGCTGGGGCAGTTTGGAGGTGACTGGCAGACACAGGGCTCAGGAAACAGACCCCAAGTGAATCAGACCTCCCTTTGCACCTCCTGAGTCCTTCCCATGTGGGGAGGTTCTGCTCCTGCAACGACTGCCTCATCTGCTTTTAGCCACCTGCCTTCCCACAGGGCTTTTTTTTCCCTCCTCCATCATTACAAGTGGCAGATGTGAATTTACTACTTTTGTCCTTTCCTCGTGTGCCCACCTCTGACACCCCCTCGTGCTGGGGGAGTGATGTGGTCCCTGGGGCTGGCTGCGTGGGCTAGGCACCTCTGCTGGGCACCTCTCCCAGGGGTTGGGCACCTCTCCCAGGGGCTGGGCACCTCTCCCACCACCACGGGCCAGTGTGGTTGTGCCTCTCGTGCCATGCTGGCTGACAACTGGACTTTCTGTGTGTTGTTGCTGTGGGTTTCACTTCGTTGTCCTCTGGTGGTCTCTCATGAAGGAGCTGCCACATTCATGAATCCCTCTGGGTGTTTTTCTGTAATAAACTGTGTTGGTCCCAGCCTTGCTGTGTTGCCGTTCTCACAATGGGTGTTTTGGCTCCCTGGTGCAGCCAACAAAAGGGTTTGGGGGTCCTGCTTGGCGTCTCCCAGCTTTTAGGGTGAAGAGGTGGTGGCAACAAGAAGGAAAATCAGCCTTTGAGAGATTGAAGATAATTCAAAAAATGGACTAAAAGCAGCTACCTGAGAACTGGAGACCTCTGGGAGAGGTGGGATTCCAGAGCTGAGAGATGTGCTGTGATACAGCTGCCTCCCTCTGGTTCGTGACCAGGCTTTTGTTGTAGCCCAGGCTCGTGATGAAGTCCTGGATAAAAATATAGCTTGGCAGAAGACTTTTGTCAACTTGATCTTCTCCCAGCCAACAGGTGGGAGGCAGCAAAAGCTTTTTAGAGGAGATTTATTGCTGCTGAAGTACCGGGTTTATCCGAATAGCGACACTGTAGTTCTGGTGTTAGCTCCTCCCCGCCAATAAGGAGAGCACACGGGTGAAGGGGAAGCAACAAATTCTCCATCTGTCACCAAATATAGCCAAGGAATGTCCATAGGCCCCAGGGCAGCATCTCTGCTGTGGGTGTTGGTTTAAGGGACGGGTGGCCCTCAGCAGAGAGTGTTCTTGTGCAGCCTGGCTTGCTGGAACACCTTCCCTGCACCCATCCCCAAGCCTGCACGTTCCTCCACCAGATGCCTGGAGGAAAAAATCAAATTCCAGTGCTGATAAGGCCCATGCTGCACCAGTGAAGGTGCAGGTGGGCTCATCCAGCCCTGAAAGGTCAGGATGTCCATGTCAATGCCAAGAGCTGCCTCTGATGTTCACACAAAGACCACCCCGAGCCCTCCACTTGCTCCTGGGGACCAGTGTTGGCACTGGGGCCAAGGAGTCAACAGGTCATGGAGAAACCTGGGCCAAGGAGGGGAAGGGGCCATGCAGGAAGGGAAGGGGGAGGTTTGTGCTGTTGGGTCTGTGGTGTCTTGTTGTTAGTTTGCTGCAAGCCTGAGTTTTTTGTTTCTGTTGCCTGTTTTCTGAGCTTTTCCCTTCGTCAGGCATCGAAGGGCTTTGCAGTGAGCGTGCTTTAGAATAAAGACCATGGAGGAGGAGACAGCAGAGGCAGAGCTGATGGGGAATTATGCTGCCACTCAGCTATTGTCAGTGCAGATGTTCACAAGGTAATCACGGCCTTTGAACAGCAGGAACTGCTGCTCATGGCAAATCCAGGATTTAACCCCAAGAACCTGTGGGGCTTCTTGGTGGGGCTGTGGCATCCCTGATGACCAGTTGCATTGGCAGGGAGGTCGGGCAGAGTGTGGACTCTGCTCTCCTCATCCTCACATACACGGGGCAAGTGATGACAGCTCCCCGCCTCAGTTTCCCCATCATTGTGACAGAGATCAGACTGATCCAGAGGCAATGTCAGGATGACTCCAGCTCCTTGCAGAAGAAAAGCAGAAACCCAGGAGTGCTCGGCAGTGCAGTGAAACCCCACGTCTCCAGGGTGGTGCCTGCATGCCCAGCAGCAGGTCCCAGTGTGTAGGGGCCACGGAAATTCAGGGCTGTCCTGACAACCCCATGGTGTTGGCCATGAGGTGACCCAGGCCGTGCTGGTGGGGACTCCACCTCATCCCTGCAGCATGCCCTTTCTCAAACGCAGAGCAGGGGCCAACAAACGTCAGCAGGGACCTGCAGCCATCCCAGGAGCCTAAAATGTCAGGGCAGGGGACCTGGTGACAGGGTGACAGAAACACCCCGAGTTGGAAGAATAGATAAGAGGACCTGGCGGCAAGAGAACAAGCAAAGGGCACTTGCTATCAGTGCTAGCGGGGCCGTGCCAGGATTTGAGCAGCCTGACCACCTTGTTCCTTCAACACTGCTATTTATAGCAGTGTTTGCTGATGCCTCTGTCACCGGAGCCTGAGATGGTTCCCCGTGGGCACCCGGGGTGGCTGGGCTCAGGCTCCTGCCCCGGGGAGGCCACCAACAATGTGGTGACTCCATGGAGCATGTGTGGAGCTGCTCATCGCCCTGCTGGTGGAGGAAGCCAACGTTCCCCTCTGCCAAGAGGCAGCTCCACGCTGGGCCAGCTTCTGAGAAGATGCACCAGACTGTTTCTGTTTAAGACGTGGCCCCTCGCCAGAAAGAGTCGGTGGGGTAAATAGACCCACCTTCCACCCTGCTTGTTCCTTCCCCCCAGAATGGGGGCTTGGCTGGCTCTGTGTGGGAGCCAGCCCTTTCCACAGCTTGATGTTGGTCCTGAAGGTGGCTGTGGGGACAGCTCTGTGACCTACCCACGCTGCTGGAAAAAACCCTTTGGTTACTGGGGTGGAGCAAAATGCAAGAGGGTAAAGATCACACTGCCCCGTTCCCTGCCTGGAGATTTGCCTTTTCAAAAGCTGCTTCGTCTTCCCAGCTCTGCCCAGGCCAGCGAGTGAGGGAGGCAGAGATCTCTCTGTCCTGGTGTTTTCCCATTCCTGCAGGGAAAGCTTCGTTACCAGGGCTGCACTTCAAAGCTTGGCTGGAAGCGCTGTGCCGGATAGGACTGCGCAGATAATCCCCCCGAGGAGGAGAAGAGGGGGTCTCCACAGCCCTGGGGCTACAGAGGCCAGGTGAGCGTGGCCGTGCCAGCCAGGGAGCCATGACCAGCCTCATGGTGTGGTGAGCTTGGCACAATCCGTGCCAAACATTCTGACTGAATGACTTGAGAGGAGATGGGTGTTAGTGTTAAAAAAAAAATACACAAATAAATTCCTCAGGGATAGCATCCAGCAGTCCTGTGCATAAGATGGGATGACTGAATGACTTGAGAGGAGATGGGTGCTAGTGCTTAAAAAAAATACACAAATAAATTCCTCGGGGATAGCATCCGGCAGTCCTGTGCATAAGATGGGACTTCTGCTTGTTTTTTCTTAGGGCAAATCGTATAATTATAGAATGGTGGAATGTTTTGGGTTGGAAAGGGACCTTTCAAGGTCATCTGGTCCAACCCCCCTGCAGGGAGCAGGGACATCCCCAACTGGAGCAGGGTGCTCAGAGCCCCAGTCAACCTCCCCTGGAATGGTTCCAGGGATGGGGCAGCGACCACCTCTCTGGGCAGCCTGGGCCAGGGGCTCACCACCCTCAGCATCAAAAATTTATCCTCTCTAGTCTAAATCTCCCTCTTTTAGTTTCAAATGATCAACCCTTGTCCTGTGCCAACAGGCCCTCCTAAAAACATTGTCCTCATTGCTTCTCTCTGTGGCAAAAAGGCGACGCAGAGCCAAGGACACTGAATTCTGAATTCAGGAAGCTGAATTCTGAAGCTTTACAGCTCACGTCCTGCTGGCTATTGGTACCCACGAGCAGCTCCACAGCTGGAACTGGCCCCTGCTTGGGCTGTGGCTGCGTCCTTGTCACCATGGCCATCAGCATGGAGCAGGGAGCAGCGGGTTCCCCTTTGAGATACGGGAAGCTCATCAAGGACTGTGTAAGTTGGCATCTGCAGGCAGTGGGGTTGACACCATAACCCCCCAAAACAGGCCACCTTCTGCAATGCTGCTTGTTGCTCCTTCCCTTTCAGGGATATGTTTGGGGACAGTGTGAGTGGGCATCTCTGCCCTGGTGGCCATCTCAGTCCCCCACCCCTCACCTCACAGAGTATGTCCTCCATGGGGAGGGGCAACTGCTTGGAGCCCACCAAGCTGGGAATGGAGACGTTTTCCTTAGCACCAGCTTGGGCATGGGGAACCATGTCTGTAAGTGCCAGTGTGGCACTGAGGTAGAGCCACCATCTCGGGCACTGTGGGGTTGAGGCAGGTTGAGATGTTGGGTGCCAAGGCAGTGTTGCCATTTTGGGTGCCAAGGCAGGGTCACCATCTTGGGTGCCGAGGCAGGGACGCCATCCCGGGTGCTACAGCAGGGTGGGCATCTCGGGCACCATCATGGCAAGGTTGCCATCTCAGGCACCTTGTCACCCTGGGGTGACCGTGCTGGGGGGCTGTGGGGCCACCCCACACGGCGTGGCCGGGGCAGTGGGGACCTTTCCTGCCAGGATCACCAGGCCCCTGGTTCCTCAGCAGCCGGGCGGCCTCCTCCAGGTGCGGCTGGGAATCATTAGAGCCCTCCGCGCCGGGCTGAGTGTGGGAACTGGAAGAGAAAGCTGGAGAGAAGGTTCTTTCATCTCCCCACTCCCTCCTCCCCCTGCGTCTGCCAAGCCTGGCTTCCTTTTGAATCCTTTAGCTTGTGCCAAGCGAGGGAGAAGGAGAGG
>NW_008621318.1:20931-21924 GCF_000691845.1 Merops nubicus | reverse complement strand
TTAAATACATCAATAAAAATAATTTTACATAAATTACATCCTTACAGGGTAGGATTTCTACCCAGAGCATTTCCAAAGGGCTACCACCACGACTGAGGCACTGCTCCCCTAAAGGTCTGTGAGAGATGCCCACTGTGAGGAGAAAGTTTAGCACTGAGGGAGAAGCTACAAGCTCATTCTGAGTCCATTCTTGCCCTGCAATCAACCTCTCCCTGACTATTACTAGATGTCTAGGTCACAGTGAAAGCACACATTACAGGACATGCTGTAAAAACAATATGTAAATTATATTCTCAGATTTAAATCAAGGAGCCACTCTCCAGCCATTTATGATGGCTACTCACTGAACCCCAGAGACACTTAATCACAGCTCTAAGCAGCTATAGCAAGCTTTTCTCACTCAAATGGAAGCCCTAAACACAGAGCAGATCTCTCCTGGTACACCAGGCTGGTGATTCTCTTCTTGCATACTGCTTTTTATATATGCAGATGGATGGCTGACACACCACTGAACTCACAGGGGCACTGCAGTGTAATTTGTGTAGTTTCTACTTCTCTAAAGCCCTGTAGCTTCAAAGCAGAAACACAGTTTAGTGTCATCGTGCAGTGCCCTCAACATCCTCTGCTTGATGGGTGTCAAAAACCAACTCCCAAGCATCTCATGGATGGTAAAAATCTTCCACTGACCCCTCCAGACAAGAAAGGATTAAACACTGGTTTATATTAGAGACATCTGAAGAAATTTCAACATACTTTTCCCTAAAAACTATGTTTCCCAGTAGACAAACACACACTTCTCCAGTACCCAAAGCCACAAACCTGCAGCTCTTCAACAGCTGGAGCAGAAACGCAGCTACTGCCCAACACAACCAGCAGCCACTTGGGCCATTCCCCACCCCACTCACCTTCTGGTAGGTGGATTTTCTCCTGTAGTGGGCGTGGTCCAGGCGCCGCCGATGGTGCACGGGGCTCCCCCCGTTGCTGCTGCTGTCG
>NW_008621318.1:12497-20900 GCF_000691845.1 Merops nubicus | reverse complement strand
GCTGCTGGTGGATGTGCTCCCCTCCTCCAGCAGCTCCGCCCCAGCCTGCCGCAGGATGACAAAGTTCACTCTTGCTTCAGTGCTCTGCCAGGAGAAACGAGGGGAGGGCAAAGAAAATACACAGAAAAACAGATCAGGGATTTGGGACTGCACTTGTCATTTTCTTGGGGAGAGAGGAGTTGGCGTCGGTTTGAACAAAGGGTCTGAAACGAGGCTCTGGGGCCTGATGGATTTTGGGAAGAATCCCGTGGTGGAAATTAGAAAGGAACTGGCAAATGTTAGTCAGAAGGAATGGGAGTAGAGTCTGGCTCCCCTCACGCCTCCCTGTCCCACAAACAGCAAATGAGGGAGAGTGGAAAGGGATGATTAAATCCTCCACTTCAGAACAATGACCCGAGCCAGCATGCTGGCCAGAGCTGGGAGCTGAGTGGCCACTGGATGTTTTCTTTTACCCTACAGACACTTGTGAAAGCTCTTCCCCTCCCTGCTCCTGGCTATTGTTCAACGTCTCCCACCCATTTTTCTCCCCAGAGCACCTGAAGACATGACCTTTGTGTCTAAGAGTGCTGCCAATTAAACACTTAACCAGCTATCTGCCTGGCTTTGGCAGGACTACAGGGAGAGCATTCACTATTGTTACCACTCTTCTGATGGGGTTTGTTCTTCCAGATCGTTTGACAAAACCTGATTGTGAAGGACTGGGCTGGGGCAAGGCCTGGGGGCTGACTTGGGCCATGTCCTGCAAGGGCTGAGAGAAGCAGGGCTGCCACTCTCACTTCTTGACATGGGACCCTGTTTCCCTGGCCTTGGATTAGGGACTGCATCAATTGTTGGTTGGTATTTTTTTTATCTTTTTAAACTAGCACAGAAAAGTTTTGTTTCCTGAAAGAGAATCTCAAAGCCTCCTGAATTTCAAAGTCACTTCATATAGAGCACTTCTTTCTTCCAGACAAGTTGGCACAAATCCATGTCTTTGTAAAATATATTGTAAATGTCATGTTCTAAGCTGATTTGCCCTCCCCTTCCACCAGGAGTACATACAGAGCTGTAAATGGTACTTTACAATACAGATAGAAGGACTCTCTTCTGAAAATGGTTTGCCATCAAAATTAAAACTACATTTAACCAAGAATTTGAATTAGCCCTCAGAGGAACACATGATGTTTGGAAAACTCTCACAGTTTTACATAAATGTCATTTCAGAAGGAATTCAATCCCCAAACTTAAAGTCAGTTTCTGAGATTTTGGGCACTGATGGCCAAAAAAGTTCCTCAGTACAGGAGCACTTGAGGGATGCATATAAAATTCTAAGCCATAGAATGAAATCACATCTCTAACACCTAAAAAAGGACCTCACTGCTGGAACTCTGCCCCTTCTCCCATGCCACTGCACTCCTCTGCTGATTACCAGGAAGAGAACTGGCTCTCCCCCTCTGCTGACCTCGGGTCCTTTCCGGCACATAAACAGTATGTGATGAGATGTATTGTGTCAGGACCTCTAGATAAAAACAGAAACTGGAGGTCACCGCCTAGGGAGATAAAGAATTCCAACTGATCCCCATGATAACTGCTGCACTGGGAGCAATCCTTAATCCTTCACTGCAATTCCTTGCCCACTCCTTCCACCAAAGTGGAAGCCCACCACTTGGCGTGCTGCAGCAGAAGCAGGAGAAGACCACCTCTCTTCTCTCCATTTAGGGGTACAGCCTTAGGAGCCTCATTTTTTTCTAGACTCCCTTCCCAAATAGAGGTAAAAGGGGGAGAGGGCTTCACCTCAGTCGAAAGGTTTCTGCTGTGTGCTGCCAGCCTGTCCCATCTCCCAGGAAACCCTCCCTCAGTCTGTTTGAAGCAAGAGAGGCATCCTGAGCTCTCCTTGTCTCTGCTGCACGCATCCACACGGTGCAGGGGACTTCACCCTGCAAGAAGGGCTCCCAACACCACGCCAGGAAGGAGAGCAGTTGCCTCAGCTGAACTGCAGTGCCAGGAGCAGCTGCCTTGCTCTGGGTTTGTCAGGGGTGACTCACGCCGGGTTCCCACTCTGCGTGTTTGCCTCCCTTTGGAACTGGTGCTTCCCACACATCCACAGGGAGCTCACTTTCCCAAAGAGAGATTTCAGTTTGCTCCAGTGTGTCCTCTTAGCCCGTGGGTCAGAGCAGGAGCCTTGCCACCAACACAGCCAGCTGTGGAGCCACTCCCCCCACCACCTCACCCCCTCCCAGGGTACCTGGATTATCTGTGCAGCAGCCTCGGGCGTTCCTTGCCTCAGATCCTGGCCGTTTATTGACAAGACTCTGTCATTCCGACTCAGCTTTCCATTTTTGGCTGCCAAACCTCCCTCCAGCAGGTCTAGAATAAAAATCCCTGCCTCATCTGTCTTCCTGATCAGTTTGATGCCCAAGGGTTCGGATCGGTCTCTCTTGACCAAGGTCACGTGGATCACTTCCCGATTGGTAGCAGAAGTGGAATCCTGCTGTGCAGTCTTGTTGGAAAAACCCTTCTCCTGCAGGACCATGAGGTGGAGAACAGGCCCTGGGTGGCGCAGGAAGGAGACAGCCTGGCAGTGAGTCACGCTGCTGATGTTGACGCCATTCACCTAGAAAGACAAACAAACCAGAGTCACTAATCAGAACCTACATAATTTAGGCACCGGCCGCAATGCGGAACATCACAGAGTTGGAGACAGGATGTCCAGCTCCCTGCGTGCTGCTGGGACTGAGGCAGCTGCTTCTCAGGCACATTAGAGAGCAGAGTTTTCTAGAACAGGCTTGAAATGAAACCATAATTGATGGTGAATAGCTGAGGACAGGGACGAGACGGGACAACTCACACAGAGCAAATCTGAAACTGCAGAATATGAAACCACTAATATGCCCATCCCAATGCAGAACTGCCTGCCCCAAACTCCCAGCATTCAATACACACCTGGAGGAGAAGACTCACACTGGGGACTCCCCATCCTCACTTTTAAGTTGAGGAGTGGCCCACAGTCTACAAGACTCTGGAACCACCAGTCTAATCATGCTTTTGCCACAGTAACTCCAAGAAGCTACTTTTTGCTTTGCCTGTTGTCCCAGAAGACTCCGTGCACTCTTCTTTCAGGATGTTAACAGGGCTACTAAGTGCAGGGACCAGCCCCATTTACAGCCAAGCCTGAGACAAATACAATTCAACTGGATAAAAGACAAATTACTCTATTGCTCTATGAAACCAACTCAGAGATTGTATCGGCCGCTTCTGCACGTGGGGCTGCCAGCCCTTGCTGAAGTCCACAGTCCAACAGGTCTTTAGGGCTTGGTAAATAATTGGGCAGCCATAGCCAGGAGGTGTTAACAGTCCTCACTGCATGGAGGCTTCGCTGCTTCAGACAAGGTTCTGTCTCCTCCATGAGCCCACTGCCAGGCAGTGTGGTTCCCCCAGAGCCCAAACCTGGCCGTGGGTCAGCACGGCACGCAGCCAGGGCTCCTGATTACTCATGTTCCAGAGCTGATGCTTCCCTCAAGTCGTGAGGTCTTCAGCTCTGGACCTGCCCATTGAGAATATGCAGCTTAAGCAACATAGCAGAGCAAGCAATTAAAAGGTTTCCTAACTAGAGCACAGTCCTCTGGAGAGACATGGGGCTATGAGGTGAAATTTATCAGCCAGAAAGCTTTTTACTTCATCCAAAATGGGCTAAATTTAAAAAAAAAAAAGCTGTCAAATTTGCCAGGTGAATAGGAGTATGACCAGAAGGAACCTAAAAAGTCTGCATCTCAGCCCCAGCAGATATGCAACACAAGACTGATCAAGGCTTTTCCCCTCCCAGTGCTGGAACCCCCAGCAGCTTTGTACAAACCTCAAGGATATGGTCCCCGGGTGCTATTCGTCCGTCTGCAGCCACGACAGAATCCCTCAAAACTTCCTGCACCACAATGTTTCCCAGTGGGGTGTCCTTACCCCCAACTATCCTCATCCCCAGCTCCTCCTCGGGGTCTTCTCGGTGAATTTCAATCGTGGTGGTCTCAGCCACAAGACTAGTTCTCTGAGGAAGGTCTGGTTGTGGAAATCAAAGAGGAAGAAACGACACGTTCATCAAATTTTGCTTCACATAGCACCACAGGATTTGTAACACTGGCAGGTTGCATCCACAGTAGTGTCTGGAGGGAAGGCAGCTATTGAGAGAGGGATTGAAAGCTTTAAAAGTTTCCATTTTTACAGTTTCTCCAGAAGGTTTCCCATCTTCTCCTAGCTTATGGCAAATTTAAACTCTTCCATTATTATTTCTTGACTTTTATTTAAGGGCATTCAGCATGTTTCACTTTACTTTAGAGAGATCTGTTTTCCTGCTGGCCTACTAGAAGCATGCATGTAACAAATGCCTTTAAATTCCACGAGGCCCACTGGAAAAGGGGACCAGGGAGGTGTTAATTCCTGCTCTGCCACAGCAGTGGCTTCACCACAGGCAGCTCACTGCAACTTCCTTCCTCCAATTTCCTCTCCTCCTCTTTTCCCATCCCCCCCTGTAAAACAGGAGCAATGCTTACCTAATTCACAGCATCCTGAAGACTAAGCACTGCTTCTCAGCCACTTTGAAGATGAAAGTTGTTGTTAGCAAGTGGTATTAAATCCACCAGCACTGCAGCATTTAGCCAGGCCCGACGCTAATGAAGCCAAGCACGCTGCCCGGCAGGGGGAACGGCACTTGTCACACAGGAGATGCAAAACCTGCCCCAAGTGTACTTGGGGGAAAAGCCAACAGAGAAGTAAACTGACCTGTGCTTTAACTCGGGGTGCAGGCACAGCAGCTGCCAGCTCCAGCGAGCTCAGAGACTGAGACTGACTTTGGAACAGGGCACTGAGATTTCCACGCTGCTGCTGCCTCCCCCCAGGGCTTGAGACAAGGGGTTCTACACTCCAGTGGAGGTAGATACTGTTATCTACAAGGGTTTCGTGGCTGTTAATCCAAAAACTAAGTTATTCCCTAAACCCACACTTGCTGCACACCATTAGGGAGGTACTGACCACTCCAGGAAACCAACTGTATTTGACTTTCTTAACAAGATTAAGAAGAAGCCGGAACACTTCCTAATTACTAATGAATTATTTGGCTTCTACAAATGCTTTAAGTGCTGCACGTCCCCGCTGCCTTTGCTGCTGCAAAGAATACTGCAGATAAAGTCATAGACTCATTAAGGTTGGAAACGACCTCTAAGATCATCAAGTCCAACCATCAACCCAACAGTACCACGGCCACTAAACTGTGTCCCAAAGTGCCACATCTAAAGGGGTTTAGAGCCCTTCCAGGGATGGTGAGTCCACCACCTCCCCGAGCAGCCTGGGCCAATGCCTCACCAACATTCACTGCAGTCTAACAGAGATTCTCCACACTGCTTTGCATAGAGAGTTTTGTGCTTGTGAGCAGCTCCTGCCACACCCAGTGCACATGACTGCATCTCCCTTCTGCTCAAGGACAAGCTGAAGGAAGAGATTACTCCGATGGCTACTAATGGCTGAGGAGCACTGAGGGTATCCAAGAACGTTTGGGACACTTTAAAAATTCAATTGTCTGAGCTAACGAGCTCCTTTTTAATAAAAGGTAATTACATAATTACATTTCTGTATCAAACTCTCACCTTCCTCAGTCTCCTCAAAAGCTGGATTAACCAGTCCAGGCTCTGCAGTGCCCAGCGAGACCGCGGCGGCTGCCGAGCTCTCTGCCACGAGTGATGCTCCTCCACTGGGTCCCTCAGGATCCTTGGCCGTGTTGGTCTCCACCTTGGCAGAGGGATCTTCCTTCCCTTTAGAGAGGGGACTCTTCTTCCGCTGCAGCTCAGATTTGTATTTCTTGAAACCAGGACACCTAGAGAGGATGGTCAGTGACTGTCACTAGTCCCTGCTTGGTGAAGCCACCACAGGCAAGCTCTGGCTGAACGGGACCTGAGGAAGCGCCTTCAAGGTCTCACCAGCTGCAAAGCTTCTATCACAGATGCTAAAATTTCTTCTCATTTGGCCTCCAGATTCTGCTTGGACTAGTAACAGTTTAAGAGCAGGCTTGTTATTTTATTACCTTCAATATTAAGCAAATTATTTCAGCAAGGAGAATGTAAGAGGAACGGGAGTCTCCCTTGCTAAATATTTACCTGGCAAACACTTGGTGAAGAAATACCTCTTCAAACAGAAGCAAATACTTAGCACTGACCTTTCAGAGATGACCACGAACTGTATCTTTATGAAAAGGAAGTAACTCCAGTTTCAAGCTCAGCCCTGAATTAGGCTTTGTTTTTAACAAACCAGCAACATGCAAGAGCAGCAAGGGAGGTTTGCTTGTTTTCCACACAGGGGAGGGCTCCTCTTGAACGGGAGCAATTTAGGAGTTTACAGCAACAGGAGTTTACAGCTTATCTCAGCAAAAGTGTGTGAAGACAGACAAGCTCTTTTATCAGGAGTGCTTATAAAAAAGGTGGCAGGTGAGGAGGGTGACGACTGCAAAAGCATCACTTGCAGAGACAGGAGCAGGACTGGGTGTTTACCAGTCACTTTTCAAATTAAACTCCACTATTTACATTCTGGCTAAACAAGTCTCATCCCATATTACTCCTTCAGATTTATTCCTAGTCATTTATTCTCCAAGCAGTGAGATGAAACTTAAAGACAGAAACTAATTGATCCACTTGTGCACATGTCCCTCTTAAAATGCTGAGAAACAAATATCATTTTGCAAAGGGAAGAGAAATCCCCATGAAAAAAGAAGTTGCTAGATGCCTCTTATTTCCTCGAGTCTCTTGCTATCAGTTCATCTCATGTAAAAACAAGAACACACAAATTCCAGTGTAATTTTCTTCTTTTTTTTTTTTTAATTTTTCAGTCTAACTGTCCTCACAGCCCAGGTGAAAGAGCCTCAATTTTTAGAAGACACCCTCCCCAAGGAAGGGGGACAAAGACAGCTAAAACAGGTAAGAAAATGATACTTTCCAGACAGGTCACTAATGTAAACATTTAAAGGTGGCTCCCTCTCCTGTGTTTAACTGCAATGCCAAAGGGATTAATAAATGACAGAAGTTTCCTGATATCAGGGTAGATTGACAGGGCAGAGAGGAAGGCCCAGCCCTGGTGTGGGCCATGGCCCCAGCTACACAACAGCTCTGTCCCTGCAGGCTAAGTGTTCAGCCCTGCCTGGTGACAAGAAAGCAGCACAGAGTTAGTTCAGGAAAAAGGAGATTATAAGCGTTCACATATCGAGGGGAAGGGGCACACGAGCATCTTGTGTCACCTCTCCTGGCTCTAACACAAGTTCTTGGCTCATGTGTACCAAAGACAAGCATGAACCACAAGGAGACACTTGGCTAGAACTACAAAAGTGTCCTGCACATAACTGTCCCCTGCACACGGGCTAATCTGATTAAAAATATGTCATTGACACAAAAAGCTACAACGTGGCTGAAGGGAAAGCAGCCCCTTGCATTCCTCACTGTCCCCTGGGAAAACACATGCTGCCAAGGAACCTCTGCTCCTGCCTGCACTGGGGCTTGTACATGGCTCCCCTTCCTGCAATCATTAACTAGGTAGGAACAAGTGTTCTTCAAGCACCATAGCACCAGCTCTGTCACCTGAGCTGCTTTTAAAGCTACAATATTCTGTCCACCACCAGCTCCACCAGCAGTGGCAGTGAGAAAACACATCTCTGCTGACAGGCACAAGAAAAGAGTCTTCGTCTGCACAAGGAGGAGAAAAAGGATTAAAAAAAAAAAACAAGGTATTTTTCATTTGCTCCTCTTTCTCAACAGAAGAATGAGAGAAGATAATGGAATTGTAAGTAGGTGATTCAGCAACTGCATAATGTGCAGCTTGGAGGGACTTACATTATTTGGATCAAAGACTTATGTATTGCACATCTTAATTGGCCCAATTAAACCAGCAACCCTGCACAATCCCTCGCTGCCAGAGTGTTGACTTTCTGCCTGGCTTTCTTCTCTGCCCAGCCAAACAAGAATAAGCACGTTTGTAATCATTCTGAGAGTCAGGTGCCCCAGCTCAGGACACACAAATGGAGGCACATTCGATAGGTTTTGTGTCAGGGGACAACCTTGCATGTGAGCAGCTCACCCTCTGCCCCTGCAGCAGAAGGGAGCTGACACACACACACACAATTACACTGTCCTCACCCTCCCACCTCTCTGGCCTCACCCTCCATCATCTTCACTTTCCCATCCTGCCCCAGCCTGAGAGCTGTGCTGAGGATGGGCAGAAGCACAGCAGATGGGTGGCATTACAGAAGCAGCAAAACCATGCTGTAAGAACCCACCTGTTCTGGAGGTGAGCTTCCAGCTCACAGCGCTGCATGGTCTGCTCACACTCCGCCTTGAAAGGACACAGGACGACCAGCTTATCCAACAGGTTTCGGACTAGGAGGCTGGATTTGTGGCACTG